>NW_014554681.1:392002-558755 GCF_001313825.1 Dinoponera quadriceps | reverse complement strand
CCCCCCCCCCCTCCCAGCAGCTCCGCTCACTCCGCGCAACCTCACCTCGCACACCACCCCCGCCGTTCGCTCTCTCGTTCCAGCGAGTTGCCGAAGAAGGGGTTGGGGTTTGGAAGGGAGCTGCATCCAGCTGATAACACCTCCTGGACTGATAACGAGCCGGCCAGGCTCTCGTCCTACGTACAACCCTCCTCCGCCGCCGCCCTCCCGTCGCGTCGCTCTGCCTGTTTCTCGAACGTCGCGAATCCCCTGCGAGAACTTCCGACGGAAATTAGCGTGACGAATTTGCGATAATAATTGCGATCGTGCAATTTGCGCCGTCAGCTGGTAGTCCTGGGAGAGTCTCTTCCTGTGCCGGGCTTTTTTCTTATTCTTGCGTTCTCTCCCTCTCTCTCTCTCTTTCGTTACGATTTTCTCATGTTTACATATGATTTAAATATATGAGCACACAAGAGCATATAAGACATAAGAAGGGCGTGGCGAAACATCAAGTATCTTCCGTGCGGATTCCGTCGGAGCTTGAGCCTTCGCGAGGCACGTCCTTGAATTTAAAAATAGCTTCTTCAACGTCGACGCATATTGCATCATCGTTCCTTCCAAAGGACCGTTGGAAATTGACGCTTCCCGTTAATAAAGATTTCTCTCATTATTATCATGATACAATCGTGGAAGCTGGAAACCGACGTTGATGAAAATTCACAAATCCGGCGCGAATTCGTCGCGGATAGCCGAATAAAATTTCCGAAGATTGATCTCTCTGGAAAGCCGGATAGGATACGAATCGTCTCGAGCCGTCGTCGACGTCCGCCGGGGCCCCGATTCGTCCCTGTTAATCGGATCAATCGTCTATGTCGGTCGCGTGCGTCGCTCGAGAGTGCATTCCTGAGGCCGTGCCGCCACGAAAAAGCTCTTTTCCCGCGCGCCTAATCAACCGTCGCGCGATAATCCGGTGGGTCTATCCGTCTCGAGGGAGAAGGAGCGGCGGGATCCATGGAGTGTCTGGACGCCTGCAAGAGTCGGCCGGCACCGCCGACGCGGCGGCTACCGCCGCCTCCGATAAGAGACGCCACGAGATATCTGGACCCACACAATGCGTCCGTTGTGCGTCCACCTCGCGCGAGATTTCGAATGAGCGAGATGCGCCCGCGATATCCCCGCCCGACGCGGAAATACTTTCCGCGAATGCGCCGGAGAACGCGGGAGGTTCTCCGACCGGGGGATTTTTGCGACGCTCTCGCGTCCCTGCGCTCGCGATTCATTAATCGTCGATCGATTCGTGCGGCCGCGACGAAAGCGAACGCGACGGGACAACGCTCGCAGGATGACTTGCGAAACGAGAGGCGTACGTACGCGGCGGAAGATAGATAAGACAGATAGGCAAATTAAATTTAATCGATCCCGTGGTAGCGCCGAGTCGAGAGGCGCGGAGTTAATGATGTCTTCAAGGAATTCCGAAGGCGGGGGTATGTCGTGACGGTAGAAAATCCCGCTTCATAAATTCACGTTCGACAAGCGGGGATTAATTAATGCCGGGCGGGCACGAGATGATTCTCAAATTAGCAACGCGCTCGGCAGGGAGGGAGCGGCGGACGAAGAGGAGGCGCGGATAAGACGCCGAGTTGTAAAGCTGCTGATCTGACCGGCCGGCCGGCGAAATTTCGCGAAGCGCCGTCCGAACGCGCGGATTCCAAGTCGCGGGGAAGATCGAAGTCCGCGCGCTCTTCACGCGCGCGTCTCCCGCGAAAGCGCCGCTCGTTATCGGCGTGGATACCAACTGCCTATGTGGACACGCGAGACCTCCCGGTTCTCACTCGGCGTCGCATTATCGTTGAGAACCGATGGACGAGGAGCTGCGCGATGAATCATCGCTCGGTTATTCCTCGGCCGCGCGCGCGATATATATTTCAGATCTCTCGCGGCCGGCTCCGAGAGAGAGAGAGAGAGAGAGAGGGCGGAGGGAGATAGGCGATTAGAATCCTTCTTTCTCCCCCGACCCGGGCGGTACGTGGCCGAGGAAGATATCGGCCGATTTATCGGTCTATTTTTGCGCCGAAGCCTCGGAGCCATCGCTTTTCCGTATTGCGCTTCGTCGCGCTCATCGCGCCGATACATCATAATCGAAGTCGCGTATCTGCTCTCGCAGCCTCGATTCAGCGAGGATAAATGCGATTGCGGCTCGTGCGCTCGAGCGATCGGACGCACGTGGAGAGAAGAAGGCAAGACGGGAAGAATGAAAAAAAAATATTATACGCGCGCCGGACAGCCTTGACGAAGGCGCGACCGAGATACATAAACGCCAACACGCGCCGCGTCCACGTTCCCGAGATTCCAATTGCGTGTCGTTAGGCACACCGGGTGTGTGTGTGTGTGTGTCTATTCGCGGGAGCACCTCGTGGAGACTCCCCGTCGCCGGGGCTGCTCGAAATATCGGACTTCGGGGATGTTGCGTTCGGGAGAATTGACGATTTCACGGGGAAACTCGCGCGTCCGTACGAAAGTTCGAGAACGGTGGAACTTACTCGTGGAGTTTTGGAGCTCGCCGAGAAGTTGGGTGGGAGACGGAAAGAGAGAGAGAGAGAGAGGGACGGGGGATTGTTCGCATTCTCGGGGTGTCTTCGAAACCTTCGGGGAGCAATTATCGATATTTCGGGATCGTAGATTTCTGTGTGGACACCTGAGAGTTTCGTGATGAATCCAGAGCATTTGTGAAATCGTATACAGAGAATCGGGCTGGATAGTAAGAAACATTTTGTATTTGTGATAAAATCGAGCCTTCTTAACATTTTGGTGTTAAATCTTTTACATATCCGTGTGTTAATTTAACATATTGCGTTTACGTTATTTCAATATTTTGTGTTGAACCGATATATAACATGTGTAAGTGTTAAAACAACACATTTTATATTTCAGTGTCAATTAACGTATCATAGATATTAATCAAAAGTGTGGACCGTTTGGAACATGTGAAATGTGTTAAATTTAACACAAAAGTTTTTGTCGCGTAGATGCGATATTTTCGATTTTGTTTTGATCTTCTTTCCATCTCTGGAGATTTCTTGAAAATAATAACTCACTCGAAACGAGCGAATTCATTCAAAACGGTGACTGAAAAATACCGTCACTTGGAACTTGAATTTAAAGTTAATAAGTAAAATTATAATAAAGAAAAATATTCTTTAATCTTCAAGACAACCATTGCTTAGAAGAAAAAAAAAACAAACCGAATAATTGCTTTTCTTCACAGCACAAATAATTTTTCCATCTTAGGATATAATCCTTCCATGCTAAGATATCTTATCTTTGAAACCACTCGAATTTTTTAGGCTTATCAGCTCTCTGATTTTTACCGACTTCCTGCATTCCCGCGATCGCCGCAATTGCTCGCGACGGCGTTTCGTCGGATCAATTAACGCCGGTACTCGAGGTATCGTCCGATTCGCGCTCAAGCGACTCTCACATCGACGTGGATCTCTCGTGCATGGAAAGTTGAACGACACCTCTGTCCAAGGGGTCAGCTCTCAGTCCTCCGCCTTCGGTTCTCCATTAGACTGACGGATGGTCCCCGATTAGGCTTTCAGGGATAACGAACGAGCACCGGCCACGAAGAGCTGAAAAAGCCACGGCTCGAACGGAGAAAAAGGAGAGGCGATAGAGCAGCGAGAATAAAGACCCATGGAGGAAATGTTTATTATACTCCTGTAAATCGTAAATCCCGCCTAAGTCAGATATCCTCCCTCGCAATCGCGACTTGTGAAATTTTACAGATATTTCACCCGACCCGAAGTGTCGCCGAAAAGCAATCACCGAGATCGCCGAGTATTATCGAAGCGCGATGGGGGATCCAGCGAAGATACCACAATATTCGCACTAAATTCCTTTCTTTTTCGCGAAGGTGCAAAAATACCCGGGAAACCAACCAGTGACCGATCTCCGCGAGCATCAACGACACTCCGGCCGTCGACATTCTTATTTTCGTCGAAGAGCATTAACAACACCTCTTCCCTTCCACGACTCCACCCGATACTCGCCTGCGCGTTCCCTCGATCGACAGCGGCCTGAAATAAGTACGCGTCGCAGGACGTGGAAAGGCCCCTCTTCGCGGCGTAAAGCATAAGCGGTAACGAGCGCCGATATCGCTCGCGTATCGGAAATAATTACTTTCGCTGTATCTCTCGCTTCGACGGGGAGGAAGACGAAAGACGGTGGGGGCGTGCGGGGGTATAAGTAAGTATAAGTGACTTCGCCACACGGTCCTCAGATAATGCCCAGGGCCACCTTCCAGGGATCAGTATTTATTGTGACGCGATCGAGATAGCGGTCACGGTACGCCCCTGGGATACCTGGCTGCCTCCACTCGCACGAATTATGGTTTTCAATATGACGACAGTTCCGTATCTCCTGGCGAACTCGCCCTCCTCTCCTCCTCCTCCTTCGCATCCTCTTACTCCTCGCGCCGTCTTGTCGCCCCCTTCTCCTCAGCCTCCTCTCGCTCTTTCTCTCTCAGCCTCGGAGAGAGATACGGCCTCGTCGTGGAGCTCGTAAAGTCTCTAAAAGGTTCCGCGATTTTTCGCCGTCTCCGCCGAAAGACAGCCGCGATTTAAGGTGGTAGCGCCAAATGCAAAATCGCCGAGCCCCCTCCTCGGAGCCGGCGAACGTTTCTATTTAGCGGCGTTTATCGCAGATGGATCCGAGATCGGGAGTGGATTCGCTTGTGCGTGAGATGTCCGGCGAGATATCTCTCATTAAGTCTCTCGCTCTCTTAAACGATTCGCACGAATCTTCACCTCCGAATTAATCGCCGGGAGAGATTTGCACGGAACCGTTTTTGCAAGTCAAAAAGACACATTCACGTGTAATTCCGTCGAGAATGATCGCACGAAAGTTACTCCCGGGTATCTCTCTTCGCGATCTCGCAAAAGTTAAACATTAATTGAACGTAATTGGGACAAAATTGCCTCGATCGTTCCGAGAGGTAGCGAATATTTAATGAGTTAACTCATATTAATTATATTTATTTAGAAGAAAATTATATCGCGGTAGATCTAAAAAAGGAAGAAGAGGAAGACGGAGAAGGAGAGGTGAATAGATTCATAAGGTGCAAATGGGACTCGCGTGGAAGGGGGGGTCGATTGAAAATTTGTCGAATTTCCCGACGATAGCGGCGGCCGGAAGAGCGACGACGACGAACGGCGGGAAAGTCGTAAACGTAATCGTGCTTTTTCAGGCGCCGCCACTAAACTCCTCTACCTTCAGGAGCCGCTTAAAATATTTTTACAGCTCGCGCTCTTTCACCGTCACGATACTTGGCGCTTACACACAGCCGGCGACGGCCTTTCCTTCCCCCGTTCTGTCTCTCTTTTAAATCTCGAGCTCTCTCAGCTCGAAATTATACGTTCGCTGTTGCGTTAAACCGTAAACTACCCCCGCATCTCTACGATCTCTGATCGTCCGCGGGGAATTTAATCTCACCGCGGAATAAAACTCTCTGTCCCGTCCGTCCGTCTCTCGCTTGCTTCCCGCTGCTTTTACGTGTGCATGCTTACGTCTCGTTAAGCTCAAAAAAAAAATATATATATATATATTTAAATGGGAGTTGAGAAATTTAAAATTGAAATTGGACGTTTCTATTTGCGCGATGCATTTTTCATGAATGGATTTCGCTTATCGCCGCGACTTGCCGGCCGTACCTTCCTTTGATAATATTTCCCCATGACCACTTTATATTTCGTAAGCTTTATTTGTAAACTACATGTTCGTTCACGTTTCTCCTGATCAAATCCAAATTGTAGAGATTCATTTTTTCAAATCATATCCGATAGTAGAGAATTAATATTTCTATTTGAGCCGTCGCGAGTGCGTACATATATACGCGCTCAGCTTCCTCGAAAATTTATGTCATTAGTATAAGATTATTATAAAAGTGTTAAACATATTTATTTTCATCCAAGGAAGATTCAATCTCGAAGCGTTAAATAAATCATCCTCGTTTTCCCTTCTTTCGCTCTTTCCTGCATCCCCTTATTCTCTCTCTCTCTCTCTCTCTCTCTCTTTCTCTCTCTCCTTTCCTTCCTCTCCTCCTTCCTTTCTCTCTCTCCTCTCGCACAACCGCACACACTCTCTCGCTCTATCTCTCTGTCTGTTAAATAAACTCTCTACGCTTTTCGCTCTCCCTCTTTTACGCTCTGTCTCTCTCTACACGAAGCTCTTTTCTTTCTCGCGATCTCCGTTCCTCCGGGTCGGTTCAAAGTTTCGCGATAAAATCCGCGATAGCGCGTCAGGGGGCGATAGATGAGCAAAAGGGGAGATAGCGTTTGGTGCAGCAACGAGAGGAAGGAAAGAGAGAGAAAGAGAGAGAGAGAGAGGAGGGAGGGGGAGGGGAGAGAAAGAGACGGCAGGAGTAGAGCGAGAGAGAAGGCACGAGCTTGCGAGAGGACAAGATAAGCTCGATTATGATCCCCGGTGGTTAAAGTCGAAGTTTTTACGGTAGATAAGCTCGCACGAATGGCTTGCGCGAGATAAAGGTGAGTCGCTCACATTTCTCCCTCGTCCGCCGCCGCTCTCGTGTCACGGAACGCGCCATTTTTCTTAATAAGGTCCTTTGAGCGCGACCCGCTCAACCCGCGATATAGTTGTACGGAATCATCGACGAAGCCAGTCTCCTTAAGTTAAATAATGGTTACGCTTCCGCTCGCGTCTGATAGAATTGCGAATCCGACGGAACGATATTTGCGGCGGTAAATATACGTGCAATATACGCTCGCGCGAATTAATCAATGATCGGAGAAAATTGAGGCGAGAAATAGAGAAGAAACGATGAACGGAAATATAAGGCGCGATTTTGCGAGTTTCGTGTATTTTTTCAGTGACCCGCTTCCGGAAGGAAGATTGCGACGAGCAAAATTTCTCCCCCGCCCCTCGGAGTAACGATTGATTTTAATTATGCATGATAATCTGACGTTTCGACTTTCCGTCTCACTCACGACGTCGTTGGTTCTCGAGGAGCCGCAGCGGGTAAAATTTTCCCGCAGTCTCCGCCGCGCCACTCTCTTCGCCGCTCGGTTTCCCCCGGATTGAGCGATTCCGCCACCCTCGGCGCGCATTGAGCGAGGAGGATAGTCGGCGTGCACCCTCCGACCGCCTCACGGTTATGGTCGCGGATGTAAACGAACGTACGTGCCGGCCGCATCCGCATACATAATGCAAGGTGCACCGGAGATATAATTTTTACGACGCGCAGCAGCCGAGAGCCGCCCTTCCTTCTCACACCCTCCTCTGCCTCCCTTTCGCGCAACAGCGGTGCACCCTGTAAGCGGCTGTAAATTGAATAACGCCTCGGCAGGATTTATGTAACGGTCGCTGAGGTAGCGGTGGCTTTTACGCGGAGGGGGAGGCCGGTGACCTCACGGATCAGCAGAAGGGTGTCCCGGGGTCGGTGGAACCAACCCCTTCGGCGAATGTCCTTGTTAACGCTTGCTCTTACGCTTCTGTGATCTCACGCTTCTCTCCTGAGCTGATGATCATAAAAAGAGGCCCGATTAACCCGGAGATCCCGTAGCCTTCGCGGAATGAACGCGAGACGAGTTCTTTTTCCTCCACCCCACCTTTCTTAACTCCTCTTCGATCGTTTACGAGCGTCTCGCAAAAAAACATTTGGGAAGTGCACCGGAGATGTACGCTCATCTGTGGTTTCCATATAAAATTTCTTGATGCAAGCAAATTTTATCTTCATATGTAATTATGTATTCTTGCTTATATGTGAAAATATGAATCTTGAATTGATATTAATTTTTTTTCGTTTATTTGTCTCGTTAGAGAGAACAATAACGCCATGAGATAAGTATCGATTAATTGCCTTTAATAACGATTCGTTGTAAGACAACTTAATTGTAAAAAAAATTGTAATGATAAAATAATAGCAAAAATTCCTCTCAAAGATAATATCTAAAATATTTATATATTTTTAATACAAATTGCATATCTATTATTTATATATATATATGTATATATATATATTTAATATGTTATACGGACTTTTTACTAAAATATATTACATTCATCATTTGTGATTAACGATTATATATGACAAACATATAAATAATGAACAGTTAGCTGCAGATACATTTGATCAGTGTGTGCTTTCCTCGCGGAGAAATCATCGAGACATCTCGTATTGCACTGAGTACGCTTGCAATTCATGAGCTGCGCGAGTGTCCTCTTAGCACATAATGCAACGTGCAATGTCGCGCGTTACAGCCATTTCATAAACAAAATGACGATCACTCGCATAACCACGCTCGCGCGTGCGACAAGACGACGAATGAACACGAACATAATAAGCATGAGAGATGGAAGGACGTTAAAGTCGACGGGACAGGACGAGGATCCTGGTGGAAGTCACGAAGCGCTCGTAACCTGGGAAGCCTTCGTACGCGCGTCCAGCCACGTCCCTTCGATAATGTTCCCTTCCCTCTGTCGTTCCCCTCCGATCCATATCCGTGGAAATATTTCACTTTTGTCGCGGAAATTCGCCAGCGTGGAACAGGATCACGCGCTTGATCAGAAGCGATTTCTGATAACGGCCGCTTCGCGCGCGGAACGGCTTCGATCCGTTTCCTCGGGTCAGTCGTGACAGCGACTGGAAAATTAATTCGGAGCGTCGTCCCGCCGATAAAGGATTTATCTGTCTCTGTCTCTCTTGCGAGAGATTTAAACCGCACGTCTAATTGCTGCGCTCTATATGCTTACTTTGCACTTAAGACGTAAGACTTAAGTTCTACAATGTTCTTCTTTATAAACTTATCATAAAGTTAAAATTCTCGTAAAAATAAACATTATAAGACTTCTTTACAAATTTACACATTAATCGCTTAATAATTTCACATAATATATATTTCCACATATACAGGGTGTCCCAGTATAAAGCGGACACCTGAATATCTTGAGAGCTTAAATATGGGGATCTTAAAAGATATATATAAAAAAAATGACCATAAAAAAATTTCCTTTCACGGTATTCCTTCTTGGAAATCATTCAAATTGTGCTCTAAATACATCTGATATGATTAAAAACAAAGGAAATATTTAGATATTTTCATCTTGGGATAATATATATTATTCGTAATGTACATAATTAATAATTCATTTATACGTAACTGTCCCACCAATTGAACTATAATTATTCTCACCAATTTAGTACTAATAAACGAATCTCATATTAAAAACTGTTAACCCATCGACACTGAAACATCCATCGACCGTCTCTTTTTCCACCACCGGCCAAGATCCGTCGAGGAGCCACTTGCTCGTTATCCTAGCAAAAGAATCCAATAAATTCCCAACGATAACACCATATATCAATAATCATGCGCCATTAATGACCCTCCGTGCAGCAACAATAAACCGAAAACACTCCGAAGTAAATCAACGTCTTGCCGTTTCCCCACCGGACAAGACCTTCGTCCCTCCCTCCTCCTCTTCCTCCTCCCCTGGCTCGGAATCCTTCCTTTCCCGCTTGTCCCACGTGTCGGTTGCTTTATGTCCCGGCGCCGATCCTTCGCTCCTCTCCCGGCACGGGCCCGTACTTCATGTACTTACGACATTGTGACCTCGCGAGGCGCGCGCGCGTAAACGCGCTCTCGCGAAGGCGCCTGGTTACACTGAGATATAACAGCGGTGCTTAACCGCGATTCTACGACGCGCACGAAGAGCGCACACGACGGCGTGCACCGTTGCGACGCGCAAGATTGCCGCTGGACACGCTCGTAAATAACCGCCCCCGCCGGCCCCGTCAGCACTCCGCCGCCGATCTACGGTCTTTAACACCCCATTACGCCGTTCACGACGAGGCGAGATGGAACCCCGAAGAAGGCAGTCGATGTCGCCGTCGATGCTGCTCGAATCATTTAGAGGGAGTGAAGAGAGTTGACGAATCAAGCCTGGAAGGGGGCACTGGAAGCTCCTCGAGCGAAAGATCTCCGATTAAACTCACTCTCGCGTGATGTTCTTCATTTTCAGCCGCTTCCTCGGTCCGATTAGGCACCTTCTTCGCTTCGGTTTTGACCGTCGACTTCTTCGAAGTTGCACTTCGATAGTCCTCGTCCTGACTTCCATTGTTAAGTCAACCGTGGATCTAGTTTTCGTCGAAACCGGACGTCCTCTTCCGCTCGTCGCGGATGACTCACCGCGAGGAAAAGGAAAGACCGCTGGGGGACGGTTCGCGCGTTCTGTGTGAACGTGGCTTAAACATTGAGACGTGACCAATGCTCGTTGCCACGAAGGCAATGCCACATCGGGCAATTATCGCTCGGCGGGAGCCCGACGCGCATACATTAAGCCCTCGTCCTCGCTCGCCGCCCTCCCCTCTTCGTCCTCCTCCTCCTACCCTACCTTCTCCTCGTTCTGAAAGCGCGCGCTACGCGCGGCGGTGTAGCCGTGAGGCGAGGCGCGGAGCGGAGGTGGACGACAACGGCGAAACGACACCCGAGATTTCGTATCTCGGGCAGGGACGGGACACTTCTCGCCTACCTCCTGCTCTCGACGTTTTAAGATCGGTATCTCGCCGCGCCGCGACTCGCCTGAATGAATAATTATCAATGGACGGCCGCGGTGCATCACCTCCGTGTCTCCCCCCTCCGCCCTCCCTCCTCGCCGTGTCCTCCGGGCTCGCTATCGTCCTCCCTTCGTCCTGCTATCGGCTCACCGAGTCCGGCCGTGGTCGCTCGCTTCGAGCGGCCGTTCGATCGATCGAACGATCGACATTGTTTTCGCTTCTGCCGGCCGCACCGTGAAGATCCCACCGTCGGGTGTCGCCGTTTCGATGAAATCCCGCGGAAACCGGTCACCTCCTTACAGACTCCGGCCCGAATTGTGCCCGACGAGCGGCGGCCTCTCGTCGGAGGAGTAAGCCTGAGCTTCGGATTGCAATTACCGTCTGCGAATAATGTTTGCGATTAGACGGTGTTATGCGGATTAGGTTTATAGGTCGGCCGGATTACAGTGGCCTATCCCTATTGTTACCGAGCGGATCCGTATAAGGAGCGTAAAATATGTAAAATCGCACGTTTGCCTGGGCGTCTCACGAACGGTTAATCCGTCGAATATTAGTTTCATATGGAGCCAGTTGCAAAGGAGAAACTCCTCATGTGGCCGATTTCCTTTTCTTATCTCGAAGATCCATGCGATTTGCGCACCCTGGGAAAATTATTCTTCGCACAACAGCTTACATTCGCGTCCCACATTTCGCGTTAAACGCACTGAATTTAATCAGCTTAAATATATCTCTAAACGCTCTAAGATTCCCCCCCCCCCTCTCTCTCTCTCTCTCTCTCGACCGATTCCTTCGCTTTATTAGACGCTATTTTGACCGAAGCGACGGTATTAAGGATCGAAAAGCGACTTCGATTCGCGATGCTTTCATTACAGGCCGGCAGAAGTTGCGGAGGCGCGCAAAAAGAAAGGCGAAAAGGAGAGAGAGAGATGAATTTCGATGCTCGCAGCACGAGCGCGTGCTCACGCACGCACGCATGCACCGCACGCACGTTGAATATGCAGCGGCTGGGATATGGTTTATACGTGTCGACGATTAAGCCCGGAGACGCGATCGTCATTAAGAAATAGCGGCATCGACGTCACGCGGAGACACTTCTGCCGATGAACCCGATCTTGTTCGCGCGACACTTTGCGTCCCAACTTTGTCGCGAGGATTGGACAGACGTCCGAGTGCTTGTCAGTCCCGTCCCGCTATCGATCGATTTATTTGCCGTCGCACGTCGAGTCGTATTAACTAACATTGGCAGCGGTAAAACGAGAGTCAAATGGAACTTACACACTATTATTAACATATTAACGATAATTAACTCAGCATTAATTCCTCGATCGCTTCCTCTCGTCGTTTACGGTAGCAATCAATCGTTATCTCCCTTCGTCACACTTTATTGAGACTTCTCATAATGTTTACTAGACTTTTTTATAACAATATTTTAATAATATAACAATTTGCTCATTTTTCCCTGTTGTTCTAATAAGAATAAATCATAACAGAACCCCCGGGAACTTTTTAAGAATAAGCGGATGAATAATTTATGCTCACCGTAGCGTGATCGTAACCGATTGCGTTCGCACTTGAAAATCATCGGTTAATTTCACACATCTCAGGATTGTTTCCGGCGAATACCGGACGCGAAATGAAGCGCCGGGTTTATCCTCCGTTCCTTCCCAGTCCCGCTTTCCGAGCAGGAAAAGGTGGAGGAAGAGCAGAAAGGGGAGAAGATGGGGAATCAATTAAGGCTCGCGTAACTTTATCTAACGGCTACGGAAACGATCTATATCGCGGGGGGGGAGGGGGAAGGGATCACATTCTCTGTGTCTTTCCGCTTCTGATTTGTCGCCCGAAACTGTCGCTCGAAACTGACCGTTAGACTCTCTCTCTCTCTCTCTCTCTTCCCCTCGTTTTCGACAAATATCTGTCTCTGTATTTTTTTTTTTTCCTTCAAACACGTTTGTTCCTCTGCTCTCCCGTAACAGTCAAAACTACGATAACTCGTCGTCATCATCCCCGCGAGCGGCGTATCGGCTTCATCATCTCCGGACAGCCGTCGGATCAGCGATCTCGACGCGACTTCAGCTCGTCCTCGATCTCGACGCCAATCTCGCCACCCCCCTCCCTCACGCACCCCCTCCTCTCCCGGATAGACACGTCCCGGCGAGACAATTCTATTAGCCGCCCACGCGAAACCATTAAAACGTCCCGTTTCCCCCGCTAATATCTAGCGCGACGATCGGCGTCCGTCGAGTTTTCAATTAGTCTTACGGAATAATATTCGAGGACGGCGATCTCGGGGAGAAGAAGCGCGTCCCGCGATACCATCGGTGTCCCTTTATTCTTCCGTGGACAATCTGAATGGCGCGACGACCGAAAGTGGATCTGGATCGGGACCGCCGATCCTCCGCCTCCTCCTCCACCGCCGCACCGAATCCGTCTACGGGCCGAGAGGGCGGCAGAAATGAGGATAAGTCGAACGGGAGGGGAGGGGGAAGAGGAGGAGGGGTGGCCAGAACTCGCTTCTCGTCTAGCTTAGATCTAATCTCGCGTTCCCGCGCTGCGTGCCTAATTAAAGATCGATATCTCCCGATATTATTGCACCCCCCCCCTTCCCACACGTCTCCTCCTCCTCCGCCTCCTCCCCGCGCCGTAGCAGGTTATTAAATTCTCCTATCTCGAGAATCTGGACCGGCCGGTCCTGCCCGACCTTATCTGATCCGGTCGATCTCCCGGTCTCGTTACCTTTCGGCCCTCCGTCCGTCCGTCCGTCGGTTCTCGTTTCTCTCGTGTCTGCTGCGCTAGGTGGAGATCGACACTTTCGAAATTTCGTTAGGGATGACGACGACGCGGCCGAAATCGACCGGTGTGTCGATTTCGGCCGCGTCCTGCGGGCGGAAGCGACGCGATTTTCCGAAAAACCGGAGACGCCGGGCGGCCGTGTCGCGTCGTGAGTCCGGCCAGCGACGACCGTAACTACTTCGCTCATCGATCCGTTGTTCTTCACCCTTCACCCTTCAGTACGACGAAATTATTCTCGCGAGACGCGATTCTCCGAAATCCTCCTGCCGAACGCGATCCAGTCGTTTCTCTGATCCGCATGCTGATTAATTATTGATTTATATTAAATTACATTAAATTATGAAATGTAAAATATCAGTTTTTCAATGTGGTGCGCGATGATACGAAAAGTATTTTCTATTCATATAATTATTTATTTGTATGAATGTTGATTTAACTGCAATGATTAATTTATATATAGATATTTTTATTTTCCATTTAACTATTCGAATAAGCCACTGACTGCAGATTTCTCTCTTGAGAGGATGTGTCCTTCAAAGGAATCGTCCCGTCCAAGATCCATGAGCGATCTTTCTACACTCTAACGAGACAAAGAGCGAAGTTTATAAACCGAAGCTGCTCCGTTTCCAATTTGCGAAATCGCGCTGCGACGTTACTCTTCCTCCGCCGCAACCCCTATCGACCATNCCCCCCCCCCCCCCCTACATCCTCTTCCTCCTTCGTTACCGGGTTTTAACGTGGAACAGAAAAAAATCGCTGGCCCGCAGCGGAGGAAGCCGAGACGGTGACAGATGGCGCGCGACGATAACGTCTCTCGAAGGTCCTGTTCGCGGGCGAAACGACCTGCGCGGATCCTGTTCCTGTCGCGAGATAAACGAAACAGCTGCGTCTCGGCGCCGATCAAAGATCTCGGCCTGCCCAGGGCGCTTTCGACGTCGCGCGATCGCACGGAAATAAATGAGTGCGGGCTAACGCGACGTCGTGCCGTGCGTGATAACGACCTGCGAATTTGAACACAGCTTTCCATCTCAGTTTGAGGATTTTTAGTCGAGAATAAGCACCCGGGAACACACTTTCTATTCGTTCATCATACGTTAAGATTCCTCTCTGCGATTTGAAATACTCGGTTCTTGCATTTCGATCCTTGAAATGTTCCTAAAGTGTACAAATTTCCGGACTTCCGAATTCTCGAAAAGTGTCAATTCTGCAACGAGACCTATTACGTTTTGTAATTAATATCTCTGTTATGTACTCGGCTATTTCGATAAGAAAAAGTTAGTTACTTTGTCTTTAGATCGAACTCTGTTTATAGATATTTCAATCCCATGTACTTGGTGAAGCTGCACTTTTCCATTGATCTATTAAAACTTTCGTAATGAATGTCTTAGAAACTTGTAAAGCCACGTCGATATGGGTTGCGCGAAAACTAATTATTTTGCTTCTAAATTAGATCCCGCCTACAAGTATATTCGATTGCAAGTAGTAAGTAACGATGAAATGTAATTCTGCATCGATATATTACGAACTTTCGTAATTTATATTCCGATTATTTGTAAAGCTAGATCTCCTCGAGTTAAACGAAAAAATTCCCCATTTTGCTTATAAACCTCCTTCCTACGTATTAATAATTTCACCACCCTTAGTTTGTGACATACTACTTCTGCATTCTATTTTATTATAATCCTCAATCGCAAGAAAAACAACTACACGTTGCTTAGATGCGCGAAAATTTCAGCTTTCCGACGAGCCCTACCAGATATTTTTACGACATCTAGTAGCGAAAATATTGACGATCGTATCGAGTCGCGCTCTTGAGATCGCAATTCGCTAGTTGCGCTGGGTCAGTGACACCCGCTCGCTTACACTTGCTGCAAACAGAAGCGAGAAAGCACTATTTACCTCTCCACAAGTCTATCTACCCCACCACCGCTCGTTGCCGCTCGTCCACGTGGTTCATCTCCCCACTAACTGCGCACGAGCGATGCCATCGGCGCCATCGTCGGAGCACGTGCTCGAACACGTGCTCTGCTACGCGATCGTCCTCACTTGCTTTGCGAAATTCTGCAATTAATATCTCAGAAACGCGTTGAGTCACGACGATGCGAATTTCTTGAAACCTAGTTATTTTGCCTTTAGATTCGAACCACTCATATTTTGTTCGGACATATTTGATGACGCTGCACCCTTACATCGATTTATTTCGGACTTTCGTAATGAATATCTCGGCAACGCGTAATGCTACGACGATACGGTTCCCACGAAACTTAATTAATTTGCTTCCAGATTCGATTCATAGATAATTCGATTGCAATTAATTCAACCTTGATTTCAGATTTTAATGTTTGTCCATCAATTCCATAAATATTGCAAGAATACGTTTACGTACTTTCATACGTACATACGTACGCTTGCGTACATTTTTCGTAAAAATCAGCTTTCCTCAAATATTCAGGTCTTATCCTCCATTTACCATTTTGCTTATCAATCTTTATCGTTCGGCGATAACGTAGCGACAAAGTTCCGTCTTATTAATCAATCCTCATCTCGAGGAAGGATGAGTATGCCTGTGTCAGAAACGCGAAAGTCTCAGCTTTCCAACGAATCCTAGTTGAAGTCTCTACGACGCCCAGAAGCGAAGATATCGGCGATCAAGCCGCTTTCGCTAGATTTCTCGGCACTACTATGGCGCAGCCAATGGCATCTGCTCGCTTACGCTACATGGAGGTGGGAGCGAGACCGTAAACAATACGCCCACGCACTAGCAGCCTGGACCTATCCCACTAATCACGTTGCTACTCCTAGCACGCGGTCATTCATCCTACCATACACTTGAGCACGTGCCAATACGATCTTTCATACTAATCTTACAGACGTAGTACACACCGTTGGCATAAGATGACGCTAGTCGCTAATTTAGAGTTCCTCAAAAGTTAGGGCACTCCGTGATGATTCCTGATTGGTGAAACACCTGTCCGCCATTAATAGAGAAGAAACGAATAAGGATGGGAGAGAATGTACTAACAAAGGATGCTGCATGAATAATATATACAGGATGTCCGATAATTATCTCGGGATCCGTGGTGTGCGGATAGAACGGATTAAACTGGACAAGGAAATCGTGCAACATTTTGCAAAATCGCAATAGTTAATATAAGGAATCGATATGTACGAGCTAATGATCGTACGGGAAACGGTAGGCCGGACTCTGTTTAAAGAAAGATGGCTTACTTCTGAAGATGTCCCAGCAACCATAAGTGTCAACTGATAGCGAGAGGCGTGTTTCTTTTCAGTGTAGCCCCGAGTCACATGCCGCACGCTGGTCGCTGTGTCACTCTGCCTCTAGAAATCAGTTGATGCTCGTCATTGCTAGGACATCTTCAGAAGTAAGCTATTTTTCTTTATACAGAGTCCGATACCAGAAATCCACTGCTTCTCATGCGGTTATTAGCTCATGCGGATTCATTAATTTCTCATTAACTATTGCGATTTTTGCAAAATGACATGTGATCTCCCTGCTCAGTTTAATCCGTTCTACCTGCGCACCACGGATTTCAAGATAATTATCGGACACCCTGTATATTAGGTATTCTTTTTCGCTGAACTGGTGTACACTTAGAACTTAAAAAGAAACAGATATATAGTTAAGAATTGGTGAAAGAAAGAGGAGTTCCCTATTAATGGCGAACAGTGTTTTAACTCTTATTTGAGGAACTTTAATAACTAAACTTTACAGTAGTTTCTCAAGTAAAGATATATTCGTATATTTACTGTCAGTACTGAAAATATACAGTTCATGTTACGTATATTATAGATTTGTAGTATTGGTAGTGAATATACGAACATAGCCCAAGAGTCTGAACATCGTCGACTTGCTTCTGATTGGTTTAGTTTTTTATGTGATCGAAAATGGTGGAATTGACGATTATCAATTAAGGGGCTCTTCCTGAAACAAATCTTTATTTGAAAAAGAAATTCCACATATTTTTTTCTTCCATTTTAAAGAAATTTGAACGTTTGTCTAGACTCCCTCCTTTAAAAATTTTTGTTTTCTGCTATAACGAACAAAGCGAAAAATTTTGCGTTTTATTTTCGAAGAACGCATAATTTCTAAAAAGCGTAAAAATTGCACATAATTATATATCTTTACTATTCATTTCGTATTAGGTGGAGGAAAAGGGAGCCAGGTAGATGTTCAAAATTCAGATTTGGATTTGGAAATGTTCGAGGTGTTCCAAATGCCTGAATGTTCGGCAGTTTCAGAGTGCAGAAACTTAGTATTCGGCAGGTTCAAGAATCTGATGGTTTAAGAGGATCCCAGGAAACGCGAGTAATGGGACGAAATCCCTAGAGAACACCGACTGACAATAACACAACATCATTGTTATAATTTCCCGCTCAACAATGCAAAAGCGATGTAACGCGTGTTATGTAAGTTACATCGTTGAGTAGAAAATTATAACACCGATGTTATATTACTGTTAGTTGCTGTTTACCGGGTTTACACGATACTAAACGTCGGCACGTACAACTGGTTCCAAATGAAACCACATTCTCGATACATCGGGAGTGAGACTGTGCGGGGTGGCGTTTTTGAATCGGTAAGGGGGAACCGTCGGACCTCTAATCCTAGACGAGGCCTAATCGTCGCTCTGCAATCGGGTGCCAGGAGATTAGGCGGACCGATCGATATGAGAGGTCGGTGGGGAAAAGAAAATAAAAAGACCCGAGACACGAGGAACAGCAGCGAGACGTGGAAGGGAGAGAGTGAGGGAGGAAGGGAAAGAAAAGGGGAGATCCTCGGATGGATGGTGTTCATGATGGGCAAACAAATTAGGGAGATAGAGAGAAGGTAGCGGCGCACGAGGGAAGGGAGGGGAGTTTTCCGATCGACGGACTGGATACGTTGTAGTACCGGTAATTTCGGATAAAGACGGAGTCGCGGCTCGATACGATCGTACAATTAGCATATCGACCACGTTAGATCATACAGATGGCCCGTCTTCGAAATTCCGACGAGATCCTCGGGTAATTAACGGCCGGAGGACGGATTGGTCGCCGGTGGAAGCCGCTCAAGGGTGGAATTTTCCCTTACTACCGACTCCGTTACCTTTTTTTTCTTTTCGTGGAATTTATTATATAAAAAGGAATTTATCTTGGCAATTCGGTGATTTTCATTTGACGAGTTCGCTTCAATTAATTTAATGAGTATACTTGAATTCGCGTCGTCTCCGGGGACACGAGATCGATCGATCGGCCGGGGCTGAAGAGAGCGGCGGCCTTAATCTCGACTTTCTAATCGCGAACCGGCGAGTACGCGAGAGAAAATCATCAGTCGCGTCGCCCTTAAACATCCTTATTACCAAAGGTTAATAACAATTACCTTTGGCGCGATAGCCGCGAGTCGCGCGTTATTACAGCGTTCCGCGAGCAGGCTAATCGTGATTAAGTGGTAACGGCCGAAAGTCGTCGCGGAACGGCCGCGTGGTTTTATCGGCGCGGGATATCGGACTTATCGTCGTCCTTTAGGATAATTACTATGATCGTTGTCCTCACGGGAGGAGGCGTAAACGCCAAGTACGAAGGCGGAGGCGACGAAGGAGAGGCTGCTCGCATGAATAATGCGCCGCGCGACGTGATCCGAGCTTCCCAGAAGAGCCGGTCGACGGTGGACGGATATATCGAGAAAGAGAGAGAGAGAGAGAGAGAGAGAGAGAAAGAGAGGGAATACGAGTACCTCGACTCGATCCAAAGTATCGATCGACACAATAAAGCTGTTACGTATCTCGCTCGCGAGACATTGCCGTCAGAGGCTCTCAATGTGCGACGTTTGACGATACATTCAAGAGAGTTACGCGGAGACACGTGTCTGTACTTGGGAAGGTGTAGCGAGCGAGTCCGCGGAGACGCGAAAATCCCGAAGTATTGGATGAGAATCGAGCGGCGGAGAACTTTCGGGGAAGTCTCCGAGTATCCGATTTAAATATCGATGTTAGAAACGGTAGAACTTTGGGATTTTCAAGTCGCTGAATTATCAGTAGCCGTGGAACATCAGTTTCGCGATATTCGAATTTTACAGCAAGCAGTGAAATCTTGAAATATTAGCTACATCGGCTCAGAATTGAAAACCGCTGCGATTGTCAGCGCATCGAAATGCAATACTCATCTGTTAAGAACGTCTCATGAGTTGGCGGAATAAAGTGGGCGGTAATATCCATTTTAATTAATATTCTTATTTGTTGTTCATAAGTTACCGATGAAAAGAATTGGTTGCTTTGTTAGTTTTTCTTCTCTTTAAATGACGCCCCGCTTAAGGAAAATTAAGTCAGCGAAATAATATACAAAGTATCCCAGACTAACAGGGACCAGCTTCGTGAAAATGTAAAACGAATTGAGGTGAATGAAACATTCCTCCACCACTTTGCAAACAACACGCAAAATTTCGAGCTGTTAATGATTGAAAATGGCCATCTACAGAGGCTTCTTTAATTAATCACTCAAAAACTTGTTAGTTGCAAAATGATAAAGAATATTTTATTCAAAGTGACCCAATCTACAAATATATGAACCTTCGCATGTTGAGAAATTCTTCGCTGTTGTTTGAAGTTATTTCGCGAGCAACAAATTCGGAACTGAATATTTAACGAAAACGATAAAAATTCCGAGAATATTCTTTAACCAAATTTAAGGGAATAATTAATTTTCGTCTGGCGTTTCACTTTTCTAATATTGCACGCTGAGAGATTCTCCGCTGCTGTCTCCGACATACTTTAGTTCCTCTATATTCGACTGTCGACATCGACGTCCTGTAACTTTGTAGATCTCTGCGAAATACAATCCCGTATCTGTGCATCCTCCGGTTCGGTTCTGTCACAGAGACGCGTCAAGTCGAACGAGTTTACGACCCCCGGCGCGACCGAGCTTTCCCTCTCGTTGTCCGCGCTTTTCCAGCCGTTCTCTCATTGACACTTCACGGCCGGCATTCCGCATAATTAAATTCCATGCCCTCGGGATCTGCTCTCGCGAGCTGCGCCGGTCCCCGCGCCTCCGATCCGATATTCCACGAAGGGCGACACGTCGATCGCCCCGATCGACTGCGGACGGTGGCTTGCCCCCCCCCCCCTCACCCCTGGATGCTCCTCGTAACGGAAGTCCGTTCGTGAAACACAGAGACTCCCGATGAGAGAAGGTTCGCGAGTTGAGCTCTCACTTAGCGGCCACGGTGTCACGATCGGGACCGGCGCATTAGCATATCTCTACGATGCAGCGTGTTGGGGGTGCGAAAGGGGTGCCGGGGGCCGAGGCGACACGACGACCGGGCGCAACGCGAGCGAGGGCGAAGGGAGACAAAGCGAGCGTGGATGCAACGGTATACGAGCGGAGGCGGCGGGCATCTCTTCATGGCCGTCGTGAAAAGGCACACGATCCGTAATGCGGCAGACTTTCACGGAGAGGGACGAAGGGCACGGGGCAGCACGAAAGGGCGGAGGGGGCAGAAGACTCACTCAGCAGGCCCTGCCTGTTACCTGTACGTCGCGTGTTTGCCTACCCGCGTCACGATCAGGATCCTATTTGCATAGCGCCGATGAAGCTGCTACCGTGCCGCCCGCAGTTCTTCTCCTTCCGAAGGACTCGCGTCCTCTTCCCGGTGTGGGTGCCCGTTTATTATACGGGGCGTCTCTCATCGTTCGGGTGCACCGTCCGCGGCGATCGCGACGTAAAAAAGGAGGTGATTCGCGTTCGGGGAGATCGCGCAAGTTCTACCTCGGTCGTGCGCTACCGTGGCGAATTATGGGGCGATAGAATATGAAAGTAATCGTAGATGATCGAATTTTCGAAGACCACGCGCGCGCGTTAAATCTTTGCACTCGTGATGATTATGTGTATCGCGTGATAATCGTCCGGTTATTTTAATTAAGCGTATCAGCCAGCTCGTAACAAATTTGTTTTCTTGTTCTTCGCGCAGAATATAAGAAAGAAAGGGAGACACCATTTTTTTAGGTTTGCCATTTTGTTGCGATTCTTTGTGCGTGTCTCCTAATCGGTACGATCTGAAAGTGAATAATTAAGATATTTAATAGTACGTCAAGCTCCGGTAACGAAAAGCAGACACACGAGTGCGAAGAATTGATATCCGGATTCCCGGATACGTTGTGTTTCGAGCGGGAAGACCCGTGAAAGACCATATATGTCGAATACCAGGCAGCGTCTGGGAAACGACAACGTCCGGCGCGCGTCGTGTAAGCTTAGGTAGATTTTTACAGGCGTTGAAGTCTTCGCTCCGATACGGCGCCTCGGCCGCACTCTGGCTAAATTTCTGTGATGTGAAACGCGCTTTTATGGCTTAATAAAGTATTCTCTTGTTATCCGTTGTCATATACAACTTAGTAAATATTTTACTTGGACAACTTAATGGGAAAATATTTCACTTCGATCAAGCAATTGAAAATTTATCAAGCAATCAAGCAATTGAAATATTATATTTGATCCAAGTAAAAATTTGTTAAAAAGTGTTGGAGTAATTATTTATTTGAATCTAGTATTTTTTTTTTGCTTTGCGTGAACCTTTGAATGAACTTTTTTCTTATCACCGTTATTTTTAGCTTTAAGAAGGGTGATTGTGATAAGATGTTCTTCTTCGTGTTTTATGTCCTCAAGACAAAAAATTTTATCCAGTGTGACTTATACCAGGATTACCTGTATCAGGATCCTTTTTTAAGCTTTTATAGCTTTTTCCAGCTAATTTATATTTCACTCATAGAACAACTTTTCCTTGACTGATAATGGATCATTATCGTAAAAATACCGAGATTTACGGATGCCTTATATATAGGTCCCTTTAGCTAATCTGGTTTCTAAGCCTCTTTTAGAGGAACTTTTATCGATGAAAGAGAACTAAAAATACCATTGTCAGATAGAAAAGATACAGAAGGAGACATTCTTCTGTCAGGCAGTCGTTAGTTTTTTCGGGGGATGCCTAGCTTCTGTTTCAGACAGATTTAACCACGAAGCTTGTGTATAATGTCAAGCAATCTACCTTCTTGTGAAGCCTGCAGACAGCTAACAGATACTGCTTTTCTCCCGATCTTTTATCTGTAATTAATTTTAATCTATGTTCTTAACTCCCTTTCGAAAAATCCCACTATATCGTCCTTCTATACATCACTTTGGTCTATCCCATGGGGATCCTATCACAACAAGAATAATGTAATTTCACGCGACGTACATCATAAACATGTGATTTTTTTCTGCCTCAGTTAATAGTACATTTTATATTTATCTTTTCTTTTTCCAATTTGTCTTTTCTTTCTCCAATATTTGTCTCTTCGTAAATAAATCAATACGTCGCACTGTTCGGGATCAGCGCGATTACGTAACTGACGTAACAACGCAACTTCTGTAGCTGACGTAACCGGAGCCGACGTCGACCGTGACTGAAGCGACACAGAAGAAAGGCAGCACGAAATAATAAATGTCTCGTATACCTACTTATTACTTTAACGGGCGAACGCCTCCTGCGTCACACTTACATGGCAACGTACCGCGTAGTAGCGCGCTTTCGGTCACGGAACGCGCGCGATGATTTACCGGCGTCACGTGCATTCGCGCGACTTCTCACGAATACGTCTCGCCTACGCATCTCTGATCGTTTATCAATCTTCACCTCATTAAATTAACACAGGACGTTCATCCTCCCCCTTCTCTGCTTTCCCGATATAATTTAATTTCACCGTCTCTTTTTACCAGCGCTTATCTGTATGCAAGATTAACTGACGAAGATGTACACGTCGTTGCGAATCTTCGGTTATCCAGGAGGTCAGCGGTCCCAACGTAATTTATACATATAATCGTAAGAACGTAAATATTTTTGCCGTAAAAAAATGATAGAATATTAAGGACTTATAATTCCGACAATCCGGAGATTTTAAAATACCTAGTTTCTTGGTTTGTCCTATAGAATGGAATGTTAGAACATGGTTGGAATGTTAGAATATTATTCTTTATCTTTATTATCTACTGCAACTAAAATTGTAACTACTGTAGGTAGAGCAAGGTGTTCAAGCGAGTTCGACCGATTGACTAAATATAAGATAAACCTGTAACGTATACATGACACAAAAGTTAATCGAACTAACAATGCGTAACAGAAATTTCAATAATCCTTAAGTCAACTTCACTTTTTTAATAGAAATACTTCGTTTTTTTTTTAACGCAGACTGATTTCTCTGTTCATTCCATGTATAAAAATACTAGGGTAAGGTCATCGAAAAATGAATACTTTTCGAGATATTTTGCTTTTTATTCAAATATTTTTTTATAAGATATAAGATATTTTTATAAGTATAAGATATGAAGTTTATTATAAAGTATTCACTTTTCGATAACATCACCTTTCATTAATGCTTTTTTAATAATATACTTTCATAATAATATAAGAGAAATCGATTATTAATATTTATCAATGTACGTTGGTGCATCGATGCATTTGCAAAATGCGGTACATTTTTTTAAGGTATTTTTACGTTTACTTATACTGATCAATTCCACAAAAGTGTTGGGATAATATTATCGAAGAGTGAACACTTGACAAAATATTTCATATCTTTTATACTAAAAAAATATCAATATAAGAAGTAAAATGTCTCGTAAAGTATTCACTTTTCAACGATCTTACTTCTCGTTTCAAGATAATATTTATTATTCGAATAGTGAAATAAACAAATAGGAACGTAATTTTGTTTAATAAGTGCTAAATTCATGAATAACCCCTTCGATGCGTCACTGGAAATGCGGCACTTAGTGGGCGAGCCTCCTTAAGCTCTAAAGATCTCTCCTAATCCGGAGACACTAAATATCCAGGAGATCCCCGAACGTAAACTGACTGCGTTTCGAGTGACCGCGTAACGATACATTTGACGAACTTATCGTTGCGTGACGCATCGCTCGCATCAAGGGAGGGAGAGCGAATGAGTTGAACGAAGGCCGGAATTTAAGGCTCATTAGCGGGACGGAGTATCGGAAGGGCCCTAGGCTCATATCGTATCGTCGGCCGAGAGCGGGGGATCGAAAGTACGAGCTTCCGGCTCCGTTCTTCAGCGACGTTGCGCGCGGAGTTGTGGCTCTGCGGGCTGCGATTGCTCGCTTCTTGCATAAAGCGGGGCCGAAGGTGTACACGGGCGCGGTATCGGTTCCGAGAAAGGCTTATCAGGCCACGGATATGTTAATGGCGGCCGTGTTGCCTCCCCCAGCCTCCCCGCCACCTCTTTTCGAGATATATTGCACCCCGAGCGCGCGAGACCGAGGTGGTTGCTTGCCGCTCGTATAGGTAGGTGGTTGTCGTTGCAACAGGCCCGCGCAGCCCTCTCGATTCGCAGCGTGTGCGCGTACATATGCATGCACCGCTCGCAATTAAGAATGCCCTCGGCGGCAAAGCGGCGTTCGGTAGAAAAAAAAACAAGAAAGCAGGGGAGTCTGTGAGGTCAATTGCGATTATCGCGCGACCAAGTTTTTAATTGGCCGCTGAAACGGTACATTGGAATCTCGGCGTTTCATCAGGATTCACTTTCCTTTTCTTTTCTTTTCTTTTTTTTTTTTTTTATATCATATTCTGAGAATTCGGAGATTTTTATTTTGTCCGAAGGAAACTTCAAGTGAGATAAATTCGCACTGTCGAGTTCGCTCCGATCGGTCTTTCCACGCGAGTCCTGGAATATCCGCATTTCCGGATTGGGATTCCTCCGTTTCTCTTTAGTCGTGGCAATTGCGGAACGTCGAATTTTCCAAAGTTTCACGCTCGCGATCTCTCCGGGACGTCGCGCACTGGAAGCTACGAGTATCCGTAGCTTCGAGCTTCGCTCGTCACTCCGCGAGTCCTTCGGATTCTAAGACCCGGGCTATTTGAAGCGTCAGATCCTCAGATCATCGGTACCCATGGATTTTCGGGCGCTCGGATCCGCGGATTATCAGGCGCTTCGATCCTCCGAGATCCCCGGGCCCCGATCCGGCAAACTCGGAGAGATCATCTCGAGATCTCTCGCTCAATAATAGAACCCTGGCGGAGAGGAGACTAAGCGTGAGATAAAGAGATCTATCTGTAACCTCCCTCCTCCTCTCTCTCTTCATTCACGAGATAAAAGAGAGATCTATCCGCGGCCTCTGCTTCTCTCTCTCTCTCTCTGTCTTTCTATCATCTATCCTCCAATCTCGTACGTCTGAGATCACGAAGAAGGAGCGAGCGGACGAGGGTCGCAGATGAACTCGCAGACGGCTCGCTGCTACGAACGTATGCATGGCTGCGCAATTAAGGCCGATCGGCCGACCAAGAGGAACGGAAATAGACCGGGTTGGCGGGCGGGAGGGAGGGAGAAGACTGCCAAGCCCTGCTGCCTGCCATGCCGGCCGATCCATCGATGACCGCTTATTTACAGAGAAGCAGAGAGAACACGACCCGAGTGTAGATGCGAGCTCGGGATAGCCCACGAGTGCGCTGCAACCCTTTGCCCAATCTCCTCAGGCATCTCTCCGTCCTCCCTCGCGCTCCCCCTCCCCCTCTGTCACTCTCCTTCCTCCTGCTCGCCCTGCCGCTCCCGCTGCTCCTACTCCTCGCCCGAGGAGGCAATTAAAGCATCCGGGTAATTCTCGAGTCTCGATCTCTCGACGACGAGCCACCTGGATCGAGTCGAGTCTCCTAGAGGTCCTTGAGAGGATCGCCGGGTGGAAAGGATCCGCAGAGGAAGTTCGATACGTGGTAGAGAGAGAAAGAGGGAGAGAGAGAGAGAGAGAGAGAGAGAGAGAAAGAGAAACGTATGCACGATCTTATCATAGATTCTCTGCAGTAAGCGAGAATATTGTATCACCGTATCTCTCGCCTTTTCCTTCGTTTTCTTGATTCTTCCTTTTTATTAGCGCGACGCGCAGTGATTAATGGATGAAAATATGAGGATTTCGCGATTAAAATAATATACTCGCCGCCGATCCCGCCGGAGATTCTCGATAAATGGTCGCGAATAGAACGCGTCTCGATAATTCCCCGGGTATTTTTAATCTGCCGGGAGATACGTCAGCCACGATAAAGCCATTTTTCTTCCTTCGGAACGACTAAATCGGGAAATGATAGCTCCCACTCCCGGCGTTATCGGGATGGTTGCACATTCTCAGAATATTTCCGCTGCTTCTCCTATTATTTCCACGATCGGAGAGTTCGTGGCGGAACGGGAGTATATCCGCGACCGCGTCTGTGTGAAAAAAGAAAACTTCAGTTCGGACTTATCTAAATTCGACGTATCTTCTCAACATTGAGTTCGCTCCTTTCGAGTCTCTCTTTCTCTTTTTTTTAGATAGTAATTTCTCGTTAAACCGAAATGCACTCCCTCACTCTCTCTTCACAATCGAAACTCCCTCACACGGAAGAAAGAATCAGCTCTCGCTAATTTTTACCTATGAAAGCTAGAAACTAGCTCTCGTAGGTAAAAATTAGCTGTCCTATAATACTACTGAAGTTTAGTTAATTCAGCTAAGTTCTGTGTCTAGTTCTTAGCTCCCACAGCTGAAAGCTAAGTCTAGTAATTACACTGAAAAAAAATGCTACGTTTAAATATTTGCTAAGAGGTAGTCTAGAGTAGTTTATTTTATTTGGATTAAGTAAATATTACTTGAATGCAGCACATTGAAAGGAAGAAAAAGTGCTACATTCAAATAACATTTGCTTAACAAATCCAAATAAATTTATATATAAATATTTATATAAATAATTTTATATAAATTTTACTTTATACTAAATATTCACTTAAATATTTATATAATAAAATAAACTATTCCGATACTCCTGAGCAAATATTTACATTAACGAATATTATGCTTAAACGTGGCAATTTTTTTCTCAATGTAAATTTTAGTTGTATCATACATATGGGCAGCTAACTCCTTTTTTCCATATATTTCACGAATATATCTCTTCTCGTTCGTGAACGACACCCGTGGCTTTCTCGATAATCGCTCGGTATCGCAAGATCGAATCCTAGGATCAATGGTCTATCACCCTACGTACCCTGTTCGCCGGGACCAGTCCTCAAACACTGAACTATTCGACAGGCTGCGCAAGCATACCGAGCACGCGAGAGCCCGGTGGGGGTGAGAGGCGTGCGAAGGGTGCAATTGGTGGTCGTGTTGGACGGGGATAGACCGACCGCGGGAGGAAAGGGAACGTTAGGGTACGCAAGGGCTGGTACACCGAAGGTCCATTAGGAATCCGGACGGCCGGAGAGCCGCATCACGCGCGCTCGTCGCCCTTGCATCATTCTCTTTCTCATCCGAGACGAAGATTTCTGCACTCAGCTTCCGCCTCGCTCATGATAGTCCCGAGAACTACCTGCGACTGACTCTGGCAGGACTCCTGAGGAAATGTACAGTCGGCGGGGTCAACATCGTCGAGTATTAATATCTGAACACCGATCTGAATCCACGTGAAATGAAGGGCTCGGGGCTTAGAGATAAAGCGTGGATTTTGCGAATCGCAAACTTGCCTCGTCCCTCTTCGAGTCTCCGAAATTTCCGAAATTTTCAACTTGCAAGATTCAATTCCTCAGACACTTCAAATTCGCTCAACCGTAACGAATTTAATTATTATAATATCGGGCTTTAATTTCATAAATTCCTCGTATTTTTATCTCGCGCGTTTCCGGGATGATATCGATTATGCTATTTCGAAAGCGTCGAAAGAACTTGACGATTTGTCGACGTGATAATCTGTGAGAATATCTCTTAGTTTTGCGTCTTGTCGCCAAATGGATTCAACGTCATAACTAACGAGCATCTTTCCGTTGTTTTCAGGGGAGGATGAGGAGTGGAGTGACTCGGAGAAGACTCCGTCGGTGAGCAGCGGCGTGGATGGCGGCGGATCAGCGGTGTCAAGTCCCGTTGCACCGGTGGTCGAAGAAGACTCCAGCTTACCTCCCCCGCCGAGACTCAATCCTGTTTCGTCCTCGGCCAATTCCGCCAACGAGGACCTTAGATCACGTCTTAGTGTACTCCCCGAAGACGCTAGGAAACGCCTCGCCAACCTCACAGATGACCTAGAGGTGCGTCTAATCTTGTTTCTCGAGTTTATTTTAATTAACTCGTTAATCTGCCAACGATTGATCTTTGAACTTGTCTCGGAATTTTTAGCAACATCAACACGTATCGGGTTATATCGGTCTTCACTTAAATAAAAAGTTCAAATGGTATCTTGAAATGATTATTCTTTTTGAGTTACCGCATATATATTTTAATGATTTCTGAAATTTTTATATATTTTTATCTTTTTGAGATATAATTATTTTTATATTTTGTCTGTCGCGTGCAGAGACACTCAGGAGATACATTCAGGAGAAGCATTCAGAGAGATGAGTGAATTTTGTCAGCCACGGGAGCGATTCATTTTTCTCACTTTTCCTCACTTATTTCAAAACGTCTCACTTTGAAGAAAAAAATCACTTTTCTCACTTTTTGCTTACTTGAGACTTTTGGCAAATCTTTTTCTCACTAGTTTTGACAGTTATGTATTACAATTAAAAATAGATAAGACAGTTAGTAAGTATTTTATATTAAAATCTTGTCTCGATAATTGGTGCAAACATTATTTCGATCTTTTTATGTCATTTCGAAATTCGGACAATTTTTGACAATATAATTTTAACAATATAAAATTGATATCGCATAGATTGACCTTCCTTTTTTATTCAATTTGAATTTGATATTATAAAAATGTTATATATTGCACCACAGGTCGCCAGGAGCATAAGAGGCCATGCACCGTCCAGGAGCGTACGCACGCGAGAATCGAGTCCCAAGGACATCGAGGAGGATCATGTGGTGGTCAAGGAGGAGGAGTGTCAACCGAGGTCGTCCTCCTCGTCGTCTTCCACCAGAAAACGAGACGCTGTCTCTCGCAGGGACTCGGAGGACTCCGCGAGACGGTCCGATGAGTCAGCCACCGAAGCCAAGAGAATGAAGCCCGAAGACGAGGCAGCACCAAGACTGAGACTCAATGCTAGTCTGGCGACGGATCCCGCCTTGAGACCCGCCGCCGTCGCCGCTCTTACCGTGAAGCCCGAGAACACCTCGCCGCCGAACCCGACCCCGCCGTTGCCAGCTGGCCTCCAAAATGGTTAGATTTCATTCATCGCATCATCACAATCAAACGTTCTTGCCGATAGTCGTCGACGCGAATCCTTACGTTTATCTTCGACTCTTCTCGTTCATCTTCGATCTCGATTATCTCTTCTTCTTCATCTTCGAATTCTTTCTTGCACGATCTATGAAAAAATTGCGCCCTAGCAACAGCAGTGGAACCCTCCCACCTTTATCCTTCCCCCTCTTTTCGAAAAGATCGGTTTATCTATTTTTACGATTCAACCTCTCGTTTTTCGGGAAAAATGTTCCTCCCAGCTTCGACCTATCTTATCCTTGTACTGACCAATCGTCTATGATCCTGCCAGCGATCGCGTCCGGTCGTCTGTTTGTCCTGCCGACCGACGGCAAAGAGACGATTACGGTGGAGCCTGCGAGGCCGACCGCGCTGGTTTGTCCGCCCTGCGGAATACGCTTCAGTTCGGCCAGCACCTTGGAAGCACATCGCACTTATTATTGCGCCCACCGGCCACGTTTGGAGGAGGATACGACGAACGATGAGGACGACGACAAGTCCGGCAAGTACGAGGTGCGGAAGGCGTACGCGTGTCCTCACTGTTCGTACAGTGCGGATAAGAAAGTGTCGTTGAACCGTCACATGCGGATGCACGCGGCATCGCCGGCGCCGCCGACGATACCGGCGGCGACTCCGACCCCGGCCAGCAACCCCGCCGCCGGCCAAACCACCGCATCCAACGGTTCTCTCAACGAGGAGGCTGAGAGATATTGCAGGAACTGCGACATCAGATTCAGCTCCTTGAAGACGTACAGGTGAGTGGACGCATCGAGGACGAATTGGAAGGCATCTCTTCGGATCTCATGATCGGTATTCATAGTCCAATTTTTCCTGCTGGACTTTCCCGTCGGGTGAATTCCCGCGGAAATCCGAGGGAATTTATGCGAATCCGTAGGATATTAAACATCCGTAGGATATGAACCACATGGTGTGTAAACATTTATATACACGAAAAAAAGAATTAGTTTTAAATCAAGAATAGATATTCTCATATAAATATATGAGAATATCTATTCTGGAAGTATTACATAATTTCATAACTAATCAAATTAATTATACAAAACGATCCCAATTATAATTATATTAATATCTTATGAAATAGTCACCTATGATATAATCGTTTCATTTATTCTTTATTATTTATTAAGAAAAATATATATATATATTTTATAACTGTTTTATTACATTTATATTTATATTGTTTATATTAAGTAAATTTTGAATCATTATTTGACAGTATAAAATTAATTGCAGCTTTTAATTTCTCGCATTCTTTACATTTGCAAGACGAATTTTCTTAACGTTGCCATTGCTTTGTAGGGCACACAAAACGCACTACTGCAGTACCAGGCACGTGGTGAAGGACACGGCACCAACGCCGTCGACGCCGCAGTCGTCGGTCAAAACATCTCCGCCGACGAGTTCGAGTCCCGGTGACTCACCACCACCGCAACCTTGCCTGGCACTGCCTACCAACCCTCCCATCGTCTTGCCATACACGGTGTTCCGCGGGGCGAGCGTTCTCGCCGCGCCGGCTCTTCCGCTTCCCGATACAGTGTACTACCTTCTGCCGGACGGTTCGTACCAGTATCTCAGCATTTCTAAACGCTTTCGACAATTCTACGTGTTTGAGAGAAGTCCGCAATCTTACAAGAATTTTACAGCCAACAAATGTGATAGCGAGGTTTACCTCAGACATGGTTCTCGAGATTTGTGGATTTTGTTGAGATTAGGATTTAGAAAGATGTTATCCCAACGATCTCCGGGAGGTCAGGACGTGTTAAGTGATCCCCGACGCGACATCACGTCTGCAGGTACGCTTCAACCGGTAACGAGGGGTCTTCCTCCCGTGACGCAGAACGCGTCAATGGAGCCGCCAGCTGTCTTGAAGGCGGCGAACAAGCCCTCGACACCGGCGTCGGTGGTTATGGCGTCCACGTCGCCATCTGCCTCGGCACCCCTCGATCTCAGCGTGCGTAGATCACCGGGCCACCAGGACGAAAAAGAGAACAGGATGTCACCGGCGCCATCGTCGCTGCCTCCGCCTCCGGGCAGCCCCAGGTCCAGAAGCAGCGGTAGCCCCAGAACGAGTTCCATCGGGCCAACACAGACGGCTGCCGTCGCGCCATCCCCGGCCACCGAAATTCCCCTGAGATTAAACGACCTGCCACCGCCCCCTGTTCCGGGAGTGTTGGTGAAGCAGGGTGTGTCCAGGTGAGTTTTACGAGGTGCCTCGTAATTCGAAATGCGTCGGGATTTCTGCAACGTTCTGTACTTTCTCTCGAAATTCGAGAAACTCCGATTTTTTCCATTCCTTTTGCTCAGATCTCAAACGAGAGTTTATGCTGAATTTGCGGAAGTTACGATTTCCAGAGCCTCGAATTCTTCTGATGCTCAGAACTTTAAAAGATTTGAAACCGTAAAGGCCATTGCACGTGAAAAAATTTTAATCGTAACCGTAAAATAAATTGTTCAATTACGGTTGATTATTCTAAGATTCTCGGGGCAAGAAAAATAGTCGACTGTGGTTGATGAATTTGCTTACTGCTTTACGGTTAAAACTGAAATTTTTTCACTCACAATGTCCTTAGATCTCGAATATTTTTCTAGTATTTCTCGTTTGGAGGTTTTCACATTTTCTCATTTAAATCGCGAAGTCCTTCTCTCCTTTCTCTGTTTCCATTTCTATTAATTTTGAAAGAGATATTTATATAGAGGAAAAGATAGTATTACTACGGTCCCCTATTTACATTTTGTACAATAATCAATATTTTAAATTGAAAACTGAACGATTACATTCGTCAAAGTGTTGTTCAATCAGCAGTGCAGACAGAATGGCACTTGACAGTGAATAGTGGACATTTTCACAGTGAACCATAGATGAGAATCAACTTGTCGAATAACTGTTTCGAGGGATGAGAAAGTGTGTGTGATTAAACACTAAAATGTACTTTGAAAACGTTTCGAAATACTTAAGAATAAGAATGCGTTATATAACAAGCACCGACTATAATTGCCGCCACTGTAACAGCGGTCTAACAAATAAACGATTCCACGAGTAATCGCTAGAATTCGCCACCTAATAGTGGAGATATTGAGAGAGGGGCTATAATACCTATAACAAGGGTCACCGTCTCCTCTACTACTCATAGACAGTAATTGATTTTCCACGTGCAGGTGCAAGGAATGCAACATCGTGTTCTGCCGGCACGAGAATTTCGTCGCTCACAAAAAGCACTACTGCCAAGCGAGGGAGACCACGGTGAGCAACAGCCCGCCGCCTCCCGGCACACCCTCTCCGCCACTGGTCCAGCTGATCTGCGCCGCGTGCGGCATCAAGTTCGCCTCTATGGACAACTTGGTCGCCCATCAGGCGTTCTACTGCCCCAAGAGGCCCGAGTCCCAAGAGCATCACGCGCGTTGTTCCAAATGCAAGGTAAGATTCTCATAATAATTTAATGGCTCGAAAGAGTCACACCTGACGGAGATATTCAAGGTGATAATTGCAAATATTCATGCATCACACTTGTATATCTTATAGTTTGGAAGCATCTTGTCACTTTCAGTCCCGTCTACCGCCGTTTAAGAAGAATCGGAATAATTAATCGGGAAAAATGTATCTCTCCGCTTTCCCGGAAGATAAAGCGAAGACGCGTCTCCCATCGAACCGATAACAAACCTGAATCAGTGCCGCAATTATTAATGAGGATTGATGGTTTATCACAGGCGATAATAGAGCCCGGAAGTAGTCACACGTGTGCCAGCGGTGCAACCGGTGGCTGGCGATGTCCAGTCTGCGGCGCCGTCAGTCCGACAGCTGGAGCCGCTCAGCGCCACATGGACGCTCATCAGGGCATCAAGGCCTTCCGATGCACGATCTGTCGTTATAAGGGTAACACCTTACGCGGCATGAGGACTCACATTAGAATGCATTTTGCGAAGCGCGGCACTGACCTACAGGTAAAGTACCACGTGGTCCACGAGTAGTTGTTGCCGCGTGTAAAATCTTGAAAACTCGGAATCAAATTAAGTCAGTTCGGAAACTACGAAAAACCTTACTTTTCACCCGCCACTCCGAGGGCAAGAAATCGGCCCATTTTTCCCCCGTCGTCCTTTCCAACGAAAAGGACACCTGATCTACGACGGAATTTCCGTTTCAGGAGGAGAATTACATAACATGCGTGTTGGACGATGAAGCGACGTTACCAACGCCGGAGCCGGCAGCCGCCACGACGCCGGAGGAGATTCCCGCGGAGGTGCAGGTGAACGGCAAGACCACGGACATCAGGAAGAGCCCGCAGCCGCCGCCATCGTTGCCGCCACCCGCCGCGGTCACCAGTAAGGTGAAGCAGGAGCGCGAGGACACGCCACCGCCGCCGCCGCCTCCTCCACCCCCCGAGGAGAGCCTGGACCCCAGCAAAAGCGGGCCCCGATACTGTCGATCCTGCGACATCAGCTTCAACTATCTGAGCACGTTCATCGCCCACAAGAAGTTCTACTGTTCGAGTCACGCCGGCGAGGCCAGCAACAATAACAACAACAACAATAACAACAACAACGCCAGCGGACACGCGACATCGCCGCCGACCGGTAGGACCGAGGCGTCGGTGCTCTAAGGACGAAGCTAGCCGCCAATCACGAGGCACGGGACGGCTCCACCGCCGTTTCTCTTCCTCTTCTTGGAGGCGTTCGGCGAGTGTACGTGAAAATTCGCGGTCGAATGCAGGGATGAAGGTAACTCGACCGCTCGAAACTGTCGGAAATTGTCCGTCTGGGAAGCCTATCAAGCTCGTCGAAGATTGTCGGTCCACGACGTCAAGTGAGAATAGTTTAGAGATAGAGAGAGAGAGGGTGTTCTTTCAAGAACGACGCTCTTGGGATGATGTTACCGGAATGTGAGAGTTATTCCTCGAAGATAGCGGCATTTTACGAATTCAAGCTGAAAAGGAGAAGACACACTCAACGGGAAAGAAGGAAGTTTCTAAAAACACGACGAGAATATTCCCTGCGAGATTTCGGAAGGTAGACTCCGGGAAGAGGAAGGAAACGCGGTGAGCGCGCAACGACGACGCACTGAAAACAGGACTGTTAATTGTTGCCAGTTTATACATAATATAATGAACGACTATCGGACTTCTCAGTTGACTCTATTACGTTGTGTGATTTTTGTTGATCCAGGGAATCGTTCGTACTTATAAGCCGAAGGTATCTACGTGTACATATATATATGCGCGCGCGCGTGTGTCTGTGTGTATGTGAGGGAGAGAACTCGCAGCAAGCAAGAGCGCAAACGAAGTCGTAACCAGAGCCTGGTTTGTGTCACACTTCGCACGGCATTGAAATTAATGAGTACGTATTACGCGATGATATATAAACATTCTTTTGAAGGAAGATGCCTCACTTTGTTCTCGTAATGATTAAAGTAACCTTTTTTTGCATGTATGTGCATTTTTTAAGCACTTATTAATATTAAAAATTAACTTTACAATTTAAAATACAATTTTACAATATGAAATACGGTAATCAGTATCAGTTATTCTGTTTCTAAACGTTGAATTGGCCATAGTTGTGCAAGAAAGATCCAACCTACAAAATTATGATTTTTAAGATTTTTTTACCAGCTTTGAGTAGCTTTCTGCATAAAATAAAAAGATTCAAGTCTTATGGGCGCTTAAAATTATTTATGAGTAGCTTTCTGCATAAAATAAAAAGATTCAAGCCTTATGTGGGCTCTTAAAATTAAAAAAACAGTTTTAATTTTCTACTAGTTATGCATTTTTACTAGTTGTCTTTTTAATTTATTATTTTTTTTAAGTTAAGCTTGCGAATACTTTTAAAGAGAAAAAATTAATCATGCTTAACTTCTTAAATGATTATGAAGAATCTCAATGCTATTTATTTTTTTTTTATTATGTATCAAATTTTCATCTTTATTTTTCTCGAAATGCACTCCTTGTGAGTTGAATCTTTTTTTGCATAATTATGGCTAATTAATCGACGCGACAATCTTTCTATGAATAAAAATCAAGAATGTACGGTTAATAATTTGACAGAGTTTGGGATTTGGTTTTGGGATTTAGCTACAAAGATATGTTATGTTGAAAATTTAATTCTCCATAGATGACTTCGGCATTTTCGCTAAGAAAAAATTGTCTCGAAATTGCTCCGAGAACTTCTCGGTAAAATCAAAGTAGTGAGGTCTGAAACACCTTGTATATTAAATTATACCATTTTATTAATTATAACAATCATTAAGACGACTTAAAATGTCTGGTTACGGCTGTGGGTGCGCGTAATTAATTGGACGCTCGTCACGTCGGCGTTCTTGGAAGAAAACTCAGAGTTGACGAGACGCCGCATACGTTTGTACATAGAGAGTGAATCAATGGACGAAAGATCGCGAATGAAAAAGTGGCGAGGCGAAGGAAAACGAAGAAGAAAAAAAAATGCATCTGAGCTCGACGCTCGCGAACTGATCGGTCGGTCCAGACGAAGGTGTGCAATCTCATGACTCTTGAATAATCTCGTAGCATAGATAATAATCGACATTACCTAAGGACGAGTACGATGAGTGTAAAATGTTGTACAGTAGACGAGTAGAGTATTACGGTGCAGTAGTAAGCGATCCAGATGAATGATACCAATCTCAGCTTGTGAATCTGCTAAGTTACGTTGCAATGTATGACATTTAATATATAAATATATAAATAAATAAACGGTTATATGCCCGCGGAATATCGCGCCCGCGCTCGCGGGTAATAGTGTGAATGCGTCGATAAATATCCGTCGCGTGAAAGGAACTTACGCACGTTCAGCCGGACGCGTGGCGAAAATACGCAGCCTCCCCCAATACCGTAGAATTATAGTTCCGACGAGAAATTTCACATTCGTGCGGCCCGCTTATTTATTATTTATTTAAATCTCTGTTTCGGAAATTTGAATACGTCGAATACTTTCGTGGCGGATGAAGTTTCGCGAATGAGAGCCACGAATCGCACGAATCGCACCACTCCAACTCCGGCAACTCAGTCGGAAGGATAATTTTGCAATTAGCGTTTACCGTAAAATCATTTTACAATTGTAGAATCGAGATATATTCTTACCCGAATGAACACCGAGGAGAAATCAGCCTCGCATTCAAGGAAATATCTCAGATAACATTAAGACGTCCTAAGACACTTTTTAGACAACAAAACCTGTATTCCGAACTCTCTTATCAATAATAATAATAATAATGTGGAAACCGTTGGACGGTTCTCATCAGAAAGTCCATCTGTGGCACGCAGACAGACTTATTGTCTCTCTCTTCTTTTAGCGATAAAAGTGCCGTAGACTTCTCCGCAAATCAAATGGGTTTTGAGCCACTTTTAGGGGCATTTTTATCAACAAGAGATTTCATAATACGGGCTTGAGATGTCTTTTGGGTATACTTGTTGCCCGGGACGTTCCTGGCGTCTGACGCAACCACTTCTTCTTCTTGTGGGATAACTTGTACATACGTTGCCACCGAGGAATGCGATCCCCCGCGACAAAAAGATCTCGAAATCTTCTCCGCGCTCACCGATCACGTTATAAAATGATTTTACGGTCGCACCTGTCACGCGGATGTTTAGCGACGCACTCGGACCCGTGCAACCCTAATCAAAAGAGCATCGTGCGTGCTCGCGGAGCGATACGCGAGCGCGTCTCGTTGCAGGGCGCGTAAGTGTAAAGATAAAAAAAAATATTAGAATTAAGGCCAGTGTTACGTGTATACGCAGTGTACTACTCATATCATACGACGAGAGCTCGTTAATGAAAAAGAAGACGCCGACTTGTCCGCGTGGCGAATTTCACGGCCCAGAGAAAGAATGAGAAAGAGAGAGAGAGAGAGAGAGAGAGAGAGATCGCGAGCGACATGGGTTTCGCAATGATGAAGTAATCTCGGCAATCTCACAATCTCGTCGCGTCGTCCGATCAATTCGTTTACCTCCCGATCTTGAGACACAATCACGGAGAAACAAGAAATAATAATTCCTCGAAATAACCGCTCGTTTTGTACGCGTCCTACGCGCTTCACACGTTGATTGTCGGATCTGTATTATATCGTTCCTCCTCCCGTCCCGGTATATCGCGATATATCGCCAGGTCGAAGCGCGAGATTGACGAAAGAGAGGAGAGAGAGAGAGAGAGAGAGAGAGAGAGAGAGAGAGAGAGAGAGAGAAATTTGTAAATCCACATCTGGTACTTCCAACAACTTGTTATACGCTATAAATCTGGTGTATCATTATATGCCATATCTTCGACAAGACAGTTCTTTTTTCAACACGCTACACACACACATCCCAATGGCATCCTTTTTCGGAGATCGATCACTCGATTTTCTCCCGAGAGCGAACGGATCTCTCTGCGAATCACACGAAAACTCGCTATCGTCCTTTCTTCCATTCGGTCTCCTTTTCGTCGTTCGGTCGGATGAAAGAAAGATTCGGCAGACCAAACGGGGAATTTTAGCGCACGAATGACGAAGACCTCATAGAAGTTCGCTGACGATTGCGTGATCGATCTTCCAGTCTCTTAGGCTTACGTCTCTTTTGCCGTTTTTATTTTGATAAAAGGATTTTACACGCGAAATATATCTATAGAGAAAAGTCTGTAATAAATATATATAAACGTACAAATAAAACCTTATGACATTTACAACTCACTCTTTCTTGCTGGGGAGAAGGCGAAGATCAAGACTGAGATGTATACTAAATGGAAATTTATTCGATACCAATATTCAATGAAACTTTTGCGGGATGACGAATTCCGAAACCGATGGACAAAATTGTGATTCGCGTAAAATCCTTACAACGACACCGGTATTGCTAAAATCTATTTGCGACACGCAGAAAAATCGATACACTGAGGTCGATGCATATACATTTATGCATCAACAAGAAACAAATTCATACATACATTAATAGAATTGGAATACTTCACTGTTGACGTTTTCAAATCAACCTTCTCGATGCAACTATTACACGAACCGACCTTACTTATATTGGTTTTAGAATTAAATACTATTGCATACTATTTTAACAAAGTTCAACAAAGTCGTCTAAAAATAGGCAGTCACACGAGGATCCTCGAAATATGAATTCTTTCAACTATCCAAATGATCCTCACTCTTGAACGCACCATGCGTGACTTTGGGAATATTTACATTAATACGTAACTGTTTGTAAAACTCTTAATTATTGCATAAATAGCATGTTCCATTCTAAAGAGGTAAATCTCGATCACACATTTTTTGTGCTAATCAACTTCGCGATAGCAATAAAATCGGACTTTTATGCGTTTCCCTGGTTCAACACGAGACGTCCGTCCCTTGATCGAGGAATGCCTCATCGTCGTTGTCAGAATTGTTTTCACTGCTGGTTTCGGTGTCCTCGCTTTCGTCAAACAATGGTTTCATCCTCTGCTTGTACCTAGTGTACGCGCACCCGTGCACCTCGCCCTCATCACCGTAGTCCTCGGTATTGTCCAGGTAATCCTCGTCGCTGGAAAAGTCGTAAACCCTGAGGCCATCGATGGCAGCTCTCATGTCGTCTTCATCGACCGAATCTTCATCTGACGCCTCAGTATTGGGGTAACTGTTCTGATAATACGACTCCGCATTCGAATCGTTGGAATCATGGTCGCTCGCATAACCCTCTTCTGCGGGTGTTTCATACACTAGCTCTTGCGAGTTAAGCGGGTGTATCGATACATAATCATTGGAAGAATCACAGTTGTCCGCATAATACACATCGTATACATAGTTGCTATGCTGAAATACATATTATTTGCAATTTTTCATCATGCATGTGTACGTTTGTTGTAGCATGCTGGTTCACTTCTATATTTGGTTTCTATTTTATTACACACTTTTATTTCTTACCCATTTTATTTCCAAATTATTGGTCATCTATTTGTTACTATACTTTACTTCAGATACTTTATTTCATTTATATGAAGTTGTTTTATATACTTTCGCTATTTATTTATTAATTTTTTCCTACTTCACTTATACTTAAAAAAAGTTGTTTATTTTTTCTTGTCTCCTTATTTACTCGTACCACATTTAGCTAATCTACATTTTCATAACCTTGATTTTTCTATTTTTGTCGTAGAATATGAATAAAAAATACTATTTCTGTCATGTTTGTAAAGAACACGCAATTTTTATATCAATTGCTACATACCTTATCTTCATCTTCTTCTATTACTGCAGCTGCTGTATTTTGGTTTGCTATCAGGGAAGCTGAATCTTCTACATCTATAAACCTCATGACTTTATCTTCAAACTCTTCTATATCAGATGTATTCAGCGAGCGATGACGATTGACAACCTTGTACCTATTTTTGGCCGAGTTCTCTTTTGCCTGTTCTCGCATCTGTACCAAAACATTCATACTAGGATGCTGTTTGAAAGTAGCTTTTAACTCTTCTTTGTTCAAAGTTTTAACCAAATGTTTCAAAATACTTTCCTCCTGGAAATCACCAAAACAGTCAATACTATAATTTGCCATATTGTTTCAATATATTAACACATCAACATTAATAGTTGTGGTAATTATTTATTAACAAGAATCACTATATTTCGTATGATATAAGTAGTGAACTCATATATATTTCTAACACCTGATCTTAATTCGTCCAACAGATATAAATACGAATGTGCAGAACGTTTTATTATTAAGGGAATCTTAGATATAAAGAGAAACACAATTCTATGACAATAAAATAAATCAGGTTACGTGCTTATGTGAAATCTATTTTGAATATTTTCTCCAGTGCTGAATTCATGCATGAAGTGAATTTCGCTAATAACGAAACTTTCTCTGTAGGAGTGGAAAAAAATTGATGCAAAGATTAACAGTGGAATTCGCGATGTGAATTGTTAAGTGCTCACTGGATTTTTGAGTGTGCCAGCGAATTTGGCGATTGCGGGAACAACATCCGAGTAAGCGGCTTCGTCGTCGTCATCGTCGTTGGATAATTTCTGCCGTTTACAAAGGATGAGTGCATCTTCCGGCAGAACGCTGTCTCTTCTCTTCACGCGCAAAATTGTAGCCATTTTCGACGTAATATACACGTACAAAAAGTATCGTTACTTCGTCCTTTAGGAACCGCACAAATTAACACGTCGAGACTCGTTCAAGAACTTCCGGCTATCTAACGGCTAGCCCGGCAAAAGCCAAGAGCAAAGCCCAGATTTGACTTGGGAGACCTCGTACGGCAAAAGCACGAAACATCATATCTGTGTGATTGGTAGATTCAGGGTGCTTCACGTGTCGTCCGACGAATTTGCCGGATATGCCGATTGGCTGTCGGATAGAGAATTTCTAGGGTGTTTAGAGAAAATGTTGGAGACACTAGAAATTCTCTATTCGACAGCCAATCGGCGCATCCTACGAATGCTTGTCGTACAACGCATGAAATACTAGCCTGACACGGGATTTACTGAAATTAACTCAACATGCGCAAATAAAAACATTTTATCCTTTTTTAGTTCTCTGTCTCACTTTTGGTGCCTTCCATTTGGTGACACAAGTCGACGCAAGCATTATCCTATCATTGTTATTCATTGAATGCGGAACAAAGACAAAATGATGTTTGTGTCGACTGTGTTACCAAATGGAAAGCACCAATAGTCTTCATGTTCCCTCGCTGATCGCACGGATGGAAATGCGCACGTGTCTCAACACGCGGAATTCTAGCAGTAGTTAGAGGCCGTTAAGTTTTTGGTTTACAAATTAACAATGGAAAGTTTAGCCCAACTTTTTCAAAATATATCCTCGCAGACGAATTCAACTCTGCAGGACAAAAAACGACCCAGTTTACTATGTGATCCAAAAGAAGCTGCGAATTGGGACCGGCAGATCATATTGAGTATAGGTTTGTTTCTCTCTTGTTTGTAATACTCAGTTTCTCTTACGATTTTTATTTTCGTGGCATTCTATTGTTACGTGTTATATTTCATTGTAAAGTGAAACCTTGCAAAAAATATTCCATTGTAAATAAGTGTTCTGATTGGACAAACTTCTCGATGTAGAAGTTTAATATGTGTTATGCTGCGCGGATCATTGATGAATTACGCCAAATTTTCCCTTCAGGCCTTTTGATATAATGAAACATGTTATTTACAAAATAAAATGTGTCTCATAAAGGTGCGATATATACTTAGCGAACAAACGGCTAATGCAATGTTTTCTTGTCACAGTTTGAAAAATGCGTATATCATTCACATGAACAAGTGAATAAAATTGATACGACATAAAACATGTTAAAAGTTATGTGAAAATTGTTGCTGGGATGTCATGTATTTTATCAATGCTACTTGAAATTCTATTTTGTACTTCCAATAATTATGTTAACATGTTGAGTGCTATCAGTAGCTCATTGAACTTTTTTTCAGACTGCATAACATATATTTTACTTGTTTTTTCTTCCTCTTTATAACAATAGGTCTATTCTTTTTCGAAGAATTTCCTGAACTGGTATATACTAATACAGTAAGTTAGAGTGAAACAAATATAGTTTGTTTCACTTGAACTTATTGTATTAATTTTTGTAGTCTTATATATATTGTAAGATATATCTTATTATAAAACTTATTGTAATGTGAACCATCAGTGATCCGTGCAGCTTGAGGGGAAAGTCATGTAAAATTGGCACAGCGCTTAATATGTTAAATAAGAGGAGATATTGTGTCAATTAAATCAGAGTAGAAGAAATATTTTACATATTTGATTTCTGACCACATATCTTTAATCTGTTTAGGTCAGAGCGGTCTGCAGACATTGATAAAAAGTTCCTCACTCTTTGTTGAGTTTGAAGGGACACTATTTTCTAAAAATTCCTTGAATTATGAGCGTGCTGCGGAGGATATTACAGTAAATCAAGAAGTAACTACAGAAATTAAAAAATTTTTGATACTTTTATCTCCATATTTTTTAACAAATGCCTCACACAAAGCACTGGAATGGCTAATATACAGATACCATATTCATAAATACAACCGAGATGACTTTATATTGTTGATTTTGCCGTATCATGAATCTCGTATATTTGCTAGGTATGTATTAATAAAAATACTCAGTTGAAAGAACAATGCTATTCTAATAATATGTTTTATTATGTGTACTATTTATTTCCTGGACTTTGTAGAGTTCTTAAGTAAGAAATCAATGTTTACAATGTCACAATCAGTATCTATGCATATGATACTATAATTTCTCATATATGAAAAGATTTAGAAATTCATTCTTTAGATTATTTCGAAAAAAATTGCTAATTTCTTTTCTATGCCTTTTAAGAGCGTTGCAGATGTTGAATCTATCGAATGATGACAAATGGCATTGGCTGACATCTTTACAGAAGCGAGGTCAAACACCAGTGTCAGAAATTCTTGTTAAACGTTTAAGCACAGATGAGGCATTTATGCAGATACTGTGTACCCACGTAATATCCGCCGTAGAAACCTATCCTGACCAGGCACCTAAGCTGAACACTTTGTATGGTTTTTATACCACGTTGTTGTTAGGTGTAATTGAAGAAGTGACTACCGTCACCGACGTTCAATTGAACTACCTACTACCAACTCTTTTCTATGGTCTGAAAAGTCCTGTTCTTGATATCGTCGCCAGCAGCTACATGATCATTGCACAGTTGATGACAAAGGTGATTTAACTTCTTATGTAGAAATCATTTTCATCTATTTCCGAAAATTGCTTGAAAAATTGAGATTAGTGAATAATGTTTGTATATACCTGTATTTTCACATGAAAATTACAGATGCAACTCGACGCTGATAAAACAGAGAAGATATTGCTAAAGATTTTCAAGAAAGCACACTTGAAACAGGAAGCTACCATGCTCTTGTTGTATCTCTATCAGTCTCCGAGTAATAACAGATTAACTGTCATGCCTCAAAAAGTTCTGCTCCAACTGTCTAAAAAGTCCTGGTTCATCGAGACCGTAGCTCAGATTCACTCAACAAACATGAATGTGTCGCAATTTACCGTGCCTTTCCTTCAGGCGGCTTGTCAAGCGATCGCCGAGGATCCGGTGGGTACCGCCGGTGTCAAAAGCATGATGAGCGATTTTGCAACGTACGTGAAACTCAGCGGTAACACGGTGGATGCGATTTTGTCCGGCGTACTGACATGCAAATTCTTCAAGAGCGAGATGCCGCAAGAGGCGAAGGACTTTCTAGCGCGATTTTATCAGAGCTTCGAGCGTAGCTATCCGGATAGGTTCGACAGACACTTGAAACACCTCATGAAACAGAATGAGGACAAGGACAACGCCAGGCAGGCGTTGAATTTCCTCACATCCTGGCCTTTCCTCACCAAAGAGACGCAGGAATCGGTCGAGATCCTGGACAAATTGGCTCACGTTAATTCGGTGCAGCGAGTGCGTGCCTTGGAAATTCTCGCTCGGGGCAACGTGAACGTCCCTAAGAGCTTCCGTCCTATAATGATGAGGACGCTTAAGGCGCGCTTCTACGACGACGACATGGACGTCGTGAGGACCCTGCTGTCCCTCTCTAGCACGAGACTGAGCAGTTTGCTGCCTGCTGACACTCTGGTGGACGAGTTAGTGACTTTATTGTCGACATGCCATACCGCATCGAGGAAGGAGTTAGCCCAACCGGCTCTGAAGATACTCCTGGAACTTTGCGAAGATGGCGACGACACCAGGGTCTTCATCACAGCCTTGCCGTACGTATTTCCGGCTACCGAAGAGGACATGGAAGTCGCAACGGAGGTCCTGCGCTCGAATTTCGGTAGAAATAATATCTACATGCAGCGTATGACGAAGGATCTCGATGACATGAAGAAGAGCAAAGGTCAGCGTTCCGTGAACGCGGGGGCGGTCATCTCCGTCGCTTTCCATTACATCCTGATGCCGGAATACTTGCCGGCTACGAACAGTATACTGGATTCAATGCGTCAGCAGGTTTCTCACGGCGACGCAGCCTCGGTATTCTTCAAAATGATCTTATTGGGCTCGGTCTGCCGGGTGACCGTGGGCACCCTTCCGGCCAGGGTGGGCCGCGACGTGATCGAGATAGCATCGGACATGATCAAGAAATACCCGTACGTCAAGCCGTTGCGCGACTGCAACAATATCAACGGCAACAACATCCACTTGGCGATAAAGCTCACTTACGAGGGCTTCCTGCCGTTGCAGGTAGGCACTTACGTGCTGGAGATGGTGTTCAGACGGGTGAACCTCAAGCCCGAGCCTAAACTCGATTTTGTCAACAACGCCGAACAGAGCAACCTGGTCGTCAGGTTACTGGAGATGCTCCTCGAGGGCATGCGCAAGAAACGATGGAGGGAACACTATTACCGATACCTGCAGATCTTCTTCCAGATACACTTCGCCACGATGAAGGACCTCGTCAGCTTCTTGTCGCAGCTGTACATAAATCCCGTCGGCCTGCAGACTTCTTATCACTGTCTGCAGATCACGCTGGAGCTGTTGGACCACTGCTCCGTCCAGTGGGTGTTCCAGGACCTGCACTTCGTGACGAATCTGTTGCTCTGTCTCGCGAGACCCAACAGCGTCTGCCGAGCGGCGGCGATAGAAATCCTGAGGAAGCTCACGCGGGGCTTCAGTCTCGCGACGGAGCCGTTGTCCGCGCTGCTGCAGGAAGTCGCAGCTCAGAGCGCGAAGATCGAGCAGGACGCGGAACAGCTGCAGTCGATGCTCTACTACTTCCTCTCGCCGGATCCCGACGTGTCCCACCGTATGAAGCAACGGAAGAAACTGCAACAGGCGCAGAAGCTGCTGTTCGACGTGGTGTTGCAGGAAGACGTTCCGATAGACCGCAGGGCCCAGCTGTTGGACATGCTGTCGGCAGTCAACGGCACGCAGATCCTCCAACGACTGGCGCCGTTGGGTCAGCAGCTCCTGCAGAAACTGGCGGACGAGTCAACCAGGAGCCGGCCGGCCGGCGACGCCCTGAGGAACATCCTGCAGCGTTTCGACGGTTCCACGGTCGAGGCGTTGTCGAGCGACGGCCAAGTGTGGTCCTTCTTCGAATCGAGTATCCTGCAGTACGAGCCTTACGCGTTCACCGCCTCCGGCGAGCAAACCTCACCGAGCGTGGTGCTGCTGAAACAAATCAACGACACGTTCTTCGCGAGCGCCGGCCGGATCTCACGCGACCTGCAGACGAAGATCTTCTCCAAGATGTTGGACTTGCTGACCGACTGCGAAGTGAGCAGCGTAATCTCAAACGCGAGCCGAGCGATCCGGCGGATCCGCATCGACGCGTCGCTCGTCGAGGCCGAGCTGCAGGCGATGAAAGAGAGCAACCCCGAGGAGCGGCCGGAGGCGACGGGCAACTCGAGGAGGAGACAGAGGCACCGTCAGCCACGCCGAATGACGACTCCCAAGATCGTGTACAGCAGGGCGTGGAAACGCGGCGAGGCCTTGCTGCAAATCGTGCAACACGCCAAGAACATCGAGCACGAGGAGACGCTGTACGCCGTGCTGTTCGACCTGGTTAATGTCTGCGTCAGCCTCGAGGAGCTCAGTCCGGTGGAGTACACGAATCAGTTGATCCTGCAGACGATCCACCGTCTGATGACGCAGGGCCTGCCGTTGCGCAACGCCGCGATGCACATCGCTCTCGTGACGAAGTGCATCAGGACGTCCCGCAACCCGCAGACGCATCATCACGCGCTGCAGGTGCTCGTCGAGCTGGTGAGGACGGTCGACGTGAGTCGGGCGCTCATCAACATCATGCCCATCTTTACGTTCATGGGCAGCACGATGGTCCGCCAGGACGATTCTTATTCCATCCAGATCACTTTCAAGGTGTTAGAGACGGTGGTGCCGATCGTCAACGCCGCCAGCGACGAGAGCCACGCCTGCCTGATGCTGCGAATCTTCGTGAGCTCCTTGCCGGATATACCCGAGCACAGGAGGATACCGTTGTTCGCTAAATTGCTCGAGCTTCTTGGCGACAAACTGCACTTGTATTACCTGATCACCTTCGAGAACCGTGCGACCAAGTCCGAGAAGACGGCCGTGCAGTGTGTGGAGTTCGCTCTCCAGATGTGCCAAGAGTTCTCGATGCTGCAGCTACTTCAGGTTGGATGTCAGCCAATGCCATTTGTCATCATTCGATAGATTCAACATCTGCAACGCTCTTAAAAGGCATAGAAAAGAAATTAGCAATTTTTTTCGAAATAATCTAAAGAATGAATTTCTAAATCTTTTCATATATGAGAAATTATAGTATCATATGCATAGATACTGATTGTGACATTGTAAACATTGCACGAAGTCGTGTCTGATTTGAAGAAAGAAGGAGACATTCGTTTCTGTTATTGACATAATGAGTTATATTGCCGAAAATGCTCGAAGTTGATTTCGATGTCTCTCTGGTAGAGCACACATTTCCATTTGGCATATTTTTATTTAAATGGTCAGGGTTGCCAGTGATGGGAAACCGGGAAAGGTCAAATTTTTACATCGGTCGGGGGAAACTTGGGAAAGTCAGGGAAAGATATGAAAACCTTGAATGTTGAACTTTGCTCACAATTCCCTTAAATGCTTTTATTTCAAAAAGTATTCTTTTAATTTTTACGTCGTACGAATAATTACAATAATTACATTATGTGAATTGTTTTCTACCCAAAAGAGTTTTCGAACATCAGGAATTCATTTTCGATCTTTCCGTCAGGTGTGTACGAAGGTGATCAAGTTCGTCCGGGATCTACCGATCAACATCGAAGAGAACCAGGCGAGAGGGGAGGCGATGAGTTTCAAGTACAATCATATCTACGACTTGAGTAAGACTAACCCGAAGATTCTACGACAGTACAAATTAACGGCGATACACTTCCTCGTCCGCCTTTTATCCTCCCAGGAGTTCATCAATCAGATACCTCAGCTGAGCGAGAGCGAAGCGAATAAGATGAACAAATACTGCGATCATTTAGCGAGCGAATTGATCGCGCTGATTCAGATCATTTTGAAGGTCGCCAATCAGCACCAAGAGAACGAAAACGTGTTCGCGAAGTACTGGAAGATATTGTTACATCATCTACACGACGTGCTAGATCTGGTGAACAACCTGTTGTCGAACTCAATGTTCCTGAAGAACGTCAAGCGTTTGCAAGCTCATGCGGACATGAGTCATGAGCTGTTAACTGTGAGGAAGAAGATCTTGGAGTTGCTGAACGCTCGACTGCTTCAGAAAAAGTTCGGCGAGCAAGATCACACGAATCTTCTTGGCTTGATCGATTGTCTCGTATGCATCGTTCGCGCTGAAGGGGGAAACGGGAACCAAGAGTTCGAGGTTCTTCAACAGACGACGCTGATCTCTCTGAAATTGCTGGCGAAATTATTGGCCGCTACATACGTGGACCAATTTCAGCCGGTGCGTAGACAAATACGGCGAACGCGGAAAATCACTTTGTTCCTTGAAAATACGCGCGATGAAATTCAGCTCGGTTTAGTCGCATGTTCTCTATGTAATCGATATCATAATCGACGTTGTGGTTTTCTTGGGATAATTATTTGCAGGTTCTAAGAATAACGGTAGACCTGTTGAAGTCGAGAGACGGTCCAGTTTTGGCTAACGCGGTGTTATGCCTCGCGGAACTAGTCAGTTTAATGCAATCCAACGCTATCGGCATGTTGGATGACTTCATGCCGGAGATCTTGAAGCTGATGAAGACCCATTGTCATCAGAACGTACCGGATTCGATGGTCGTCAGCATCCTGACTGCCCTACAGAAGATAGTCGAGTCTTTGGGGAAATTCCTCACCAGATACTTGAAGGATCTTCTGTCCGAATTGATTATATTGAATTCGTTGTACACCGACACGGGGAATCCCAAGGTATTTATGGTTCCGTCCCCGGTCAAGGATAAGAGACGCAAAATCTCTGGCAACTTGTTTATTCAGAAAGCCAGTTTTAAACACTGCGTTTCTACTGAATTAAGAATTAATTCTACAGAATTAATTAGGAAATAACATTCGCTGGGTCGCGACTAGTCGGATTATTAATTTGTCCCAAGTAATATTTCAAGTGTCTAGAAATTGACTCGAGTAGCGTATCTTTGGTAACAATATAGGATTTATCATATCGATTAGTTTATCATCAGTTTCCGTAGAAAAATGCTTGCACAGTTAATACATATCAGAGATCTTATCGTCGACGTGCGGTTAACTTCTTTCAACGCACCTTTAAAGCTGCACGTTTCCTTCAATCTAAATCTATGTTTGCAGACCACAGTCGTACTTTCACGATTGAAGATGATTTCGCAGAATTTATCCAGCTGCGTACCTCTGAACGATTTGTTGCCGGTTGTCAGAATTACCTATAAGAAACAGCTGAAAAAGAAGTTCTACCAACGTATACCGTCGTTGATGAACGTGCTGGCCGATTCCTTCGAGAAAGCGCAGTCGGCGCACATAAGAAATGAGATAAAAAGTCTCACCGAGTTCTTCCTACAAGTTCTACAATTTCGCGAGAGTATCAAGGATCCCGTAGGCGACGAAATAGACGTTAACGTCGGAGACACAGCGGGGCATGTCGTCGCGGTTGAAGAAAGCGCTAGCAAGGCTATGATTGCCCTGATGTACAAGCTGAACGACGTGACTTTCCGATCGTTGTACGAAGATTTGTATAGATGGGCAGAGGGAAATACGACGCACTTGGAACGAAACATAACATTCTACAGGTGCGTATGATACATCGGGGAATTCAAGTAGTTCTCACTTTTGCACAGTTAAAGTAATATATTAACCGTTCACCACACACCGTGTACTTTGGATAACGTGACTCTGATCATTTCTATTCAGGTTGTCGGCGAATATGGCAGAGTGTCTGAAAAACTTGTTCGGCAAGTTCGCCGGAATCTTCTTCCACCATGCGGCTTCGTTGCTGAAAAGCAACACGTTTCTCAACGGGACTCTTCACACATTGACGCTTCCCAAAGAGTCGGACAGAATCGAGCTGATAGAGGCGATTTTGTTGACTCTTTCCCGTGTATTCAGTTACATTACGCGTAATACCATCAATGAGGAACGGTACATGACCCTCCCGCAGCTGTTAGTGGACCAGCTGGAGAACACGATGGGCACGAAGGAAGAGTACGAGAGCCGAGCGAGCCGATTGATCATACCTTGCATAGCCTCCTTCGTTGGAGCCGTTCCTGATGACATGTTGCATAAGGAGCTGATTACCCAGACTTTACTGAAGACCAAGCACGCGAAGCCTTACGTCAGGAGTACTGCTTTGAACGCATTGGTAAGTTGAGACGTAATGGCTTCTTTATTATAGAGCTTGTGATTGAAACAGTCTAATCTCACTGAAGAAGCTCTTATTTATTCTTATATTTAGGTATTTTTCGTTATAAACGAAAGGGTTTCTGCTCCTAATCTTTAACCAATTTCTTCCAGTTTAATTCCCGTTACATTATTTAGGTGTATTTATCGAATAATTCCATTTGCCATTGTGATGTAGGTGGAAATCGCGAGGAAGCTTGGGGAAGACTTCATGCCGTTACTGCCGGAATCGATACCTTTCCTCGCTGAGATAATGGAAGACGAAGACGAAGCTACGCAACAATGCGCGCAGAACGCTGTCCGCACGCTAGAGGAGATTTTAGAAGAACCTTTACATCAATACTTCTGAACATATTCAAATATTAGCTTACACGCTTAAATAACTACTAAATAATTACCAAGAATCCACGTGTGAGAATGTCTTTTGTAAATAGAATTATTTCTCCAAAATTATTTTAAATGAGATATAAGCATTTTATGAGTTTGCATAATATTTTTATATAATACTTTTATACATATGCAGTATTTTTATTATTCTAGTGTATACTATTTCCAGTTCGGAAGTAACTTAGCGTGTAAATAGTCACATAATTAAATTAAAGGGGAATATAAGTGAATGAACGTTGAGGAAAGAGCGGATTAGTTAATTTTTTGTCGATTATTATTATTGCACGATTAACAGTTATTTTTCTGTAATATGATCATGTTGATGAGTTGAATATTGTCGTAAGCAGGTAAGAATAATTAATGACAATAACAGGCGGGTACTAAGAAAACGTTCATTTATTTTCAACTTATTCTCAAATTTGGACGAAGTATAGAATATATTATCTGCTTATATTATAATACAGTAACGTAAAGTTTGTGTTTATGTATACATGTGTATGTATCTATGCTTATGTATATATGTATGCATGTGTGTATGTATATGTGTAAAATCATGATGTAATAGGCTCGCGAGTTATACAGTATCGAACCGGCCGTAAGTCCGTTTGTGCCCACGCACGGGCCTCGGACGCGCACAAGCACGCGTCCCGTTTTGGCAACGCATTTTTCGCCCCGGCCGTCCGTCTCGCTTTGAACGTCTCCCTCTTTCTCTCTCATTCTCTTTCCGAGAAATTCGCGGGAGCGTGTCTTAAGAGTGCATCGAGAATGTGAGACGACAATCAGCCGGATACATGTGGAGCGTGAAACGAACAGCGCGAAGCGCGGGCCGTTTGTCCTCTCCGGGTGTCTTTCGTTGTTGTCCGATTCGGAATTTGAGTTCTCACCGAATCGACGATGCAAAGAGAGCGATCGCGGAATAGCGGGCAGCCGCGTTTCGCGCTAAATGCGCGGCTAACAACACGTGTCGAGTCTCTCCGTCTCCTCCCAGTGTCGCGGCCTCGACTAATTGCGCGGAGTCGTCGCGAGAACTCCAGAGATTCCGGGTCCGACGACCTGGCACATCCGCGACGACTTTCGATGACCACGTGGACATCGAGCGCTCCTCGCAGCTAACCGGTGTCCACGTGCGCCATTAGTCCGGGCCCCTGGAATCACACCTGGGGCACGTCGGCCGGGCCCCGGAGAGCCATCTCTTCGGCCTGCGTCACGGCCGGGAGTTTTCTGAAATGCAAAGAGACGTACGTTTAGTTTTCTCCTGCATATATCAATTTTTTCCCCATCGGTTGTACTCTCTTCCACGCGCTTGTAATTTTATTAATTATTAAAGAGTCGAAGGGTTTAATCGCGGACTTTTAAATATCCTCACGGATTTAGGCGACTTTGTCGACGTGAACGAGGTTTGATATGCGATTTCTATTAATTATAAGAGAAAACGAAGCACTGTTCTTTCTTTAACGACGTTTTCGCGGTTCCTTTATGTATATAAATATTAGGGACTTTGCGTTTCTGCGTAGGCGTGTCGAGATCTTACGAGATTTATCGCACATGCGTGTGATATAATTAAATTCATTCTATTATGTATCACTTTTGCTATATTCGCACGCGTATCGCATACGATTACAAAACTATTGGAAAGATAAAGAGCATTGTTCGTTAATGAAATAAGCATTTGTATTTTTCTATTCTGCTCATTTCTGAGAGCATCTATCCTTCGAGACACGATGTAAGACACGGTCAAAAAGGTTGCAACATTTTTTTCCGACGAGTTGCACAGCGTATCTCATATTCAAGATGAAAATGCATATCCTGAGAATTACTAAGAATTTTCCCACCGGGCAGGAGATACGTTCAAAAACTTATAAAAAAAAAAATGTTGCAAACTGTCGCTGAACATACAAGATATTTTCTTGCTAGAGGCCTTTGCACGTAAGAGACGTTTGGCCTGCTCTTTTTACCTGAACTGGCTGCACTAGTGCGAGAAATTTACATACACTTTGAAGCGTACGTACGAGATTCTCACGCTCCAGTGAATTTCTTGAACTAGTATAGCCAGTTCAGCTGGAAAGAAAACACCATTTTAAGTCGTTACTGTAAATCCATGAGAAAATCGACCAGTCAGTTGATTATTCTTGTAGTCAAAGAATAATCAACTACGATTGATCAATTTTTTCCACGAACTTATAGTTACGACAAAAAAATTTGTTTTCGCATGCAAAGATGCTCAATTGTCTTCTTTACATTTGTTTACTATCTCGAGTCCGACAGTACGCGCTCGACGACGCTTGGTTTTGTCAACCGGCCGATCGAGCCGTGTTTGTACACACGGCATGTCAAGCTCGTCATTCCTGCGGCGTGAGTACGACAGACAACAGCAAATACCTCCGCATATTATCCCTTCTTCCGGTAATTACGCATCACGGAATACCGAGAAACGCCAAAGATACCTGGCGAACGTCATGAATGAAAAATGAATCGAATAACAAGGTTGGATCGGATCCGACCAGATTCGTATACTTATATTCTAATGCTTCCGCGCACGCGCTTGCGATGCGTTTCATTTTAAGTATTTAATATATTTTGCGACACACTTTATTTACTTTTATTCGCTTTTAAGTATTTTCTAACTGATTATGAAAATCAAAAGAGCCTAGCGGAAAGAATTAATGTGAAAAAACTATAAAATGCTTCTGGTTGTTATTCGGTTGTTATTCGAGGATCAATTGAAATCGACGCGCGATCTCGCGGTTAATGAGACGCGAGGCGTCGATATATCGACACAGCGACGTCAACGACGCCGATATGATTCGTGAAAGCGTGATTTATTCGCTCCAAGCGAGAGATAGGAGCTTTCGAGAATGATAAGGGCACTTTCTCGCGAGATTCACGGCCGTTGTTTCGACAACGATCGCAAGCCTGCACGTGTTTATTCGCGCGTAGCGACTCGACATTTTCGATCGACGCGATTACATTTTCCCGCGATTTCGCTGATTCGCGGAGGCCCCCGCGGAGGAGCACGGGATCGCGATCGGGCGACATTGTGACGCACTTCCGAGTGACGAAAAGCCGGGTCGTGTCGAGCCGGTGAAGGTACAGCGATCGTCACCGATAAATACGCGAATCTCGCGAGATTTACGCATCACCGAGGCGTGAAACGCCGATCCGGTAATTTCGAACGACCTGTCGCGCCGTTAATTGATCGCCTCGAATCTGTCGCATCGTGTGGCTTTAGGCCTGTCCCTTTTAACCGAATCAGTGCCGTACTGGAACTTTGGTCCTTTTCTCTTCAACGCTGGTTTGTACACTTGTCTCACTCTAAAGACAAAAGTGAAGTCTAATTCGACTAAAACGAACAAATATTGGCCACCTCTTGTCAAAATATTTTGTTGAAAGTACCGAAATCGATGACGAGTGAAATGAAAGTTCGGGAAAATTACTGAATATCTTTAAATGATATATTTTATTATATATTTTTCCTTATAAAATTTAATATATTTTTTTATATATTTTTCCTCATGAAACTTAATATAATACTGTGAAATATAAAGAGAGTTAAATTACACCGTTTGAAAGTAATAATACATTTTTTTTGAAATATTAGATATGACATTTATTGAATTTTTAACTGAAAATCGAATTTTTACTGAAATATTGATAGAGTAATGATAAAATGGAGTCAATTGAGAGAGAATTTCAAATATATATTTCAGTGAAATATTTCCATCAGGTCAGCGTCCAAATATATTTCATGTGAAATATTTCCATCAGGTCCAAACGCTCAGCGTTTATTTTGCAACTGTTGAAAGTTCGGTGAGCTGAGATTGGATAATTCTTTTAGATCCAGAGGAGAATGATCCAATCTCAGCACAGGGGGAACTTCCAACAGTTGTAAAATAAACGGCCCTGCTCAACGCGGCTATCAGGATGAAGTTAGCCGCGCTACTTCGAATATTTCGGTTATTCGCGAGCAGCCACTGGCACCGAGCAGACGAACGGAGAATCGAATGGCATTACGAGGTGACTTTAGGTAGTAAATGCGATCGTAATGAGCCTCAGATACGGGTATTCGTCGATCAGATAACGAGACGTCGACGTCGTGTATCGGGTCGGTTGTGGGCATCGTGTTTCTCGCGAGATTTTCCAACAATCGGAATCTGCCGTGCGAACGAACGACGGAGCGGTGGCCATTTCTTGGAAACGTTCTTTCGCGAACACTAGCTTATCGCGATTTTCGGTGATTCTTCGGTGTCGTATGACGCGTACCTAAGCATTCCACCGTATTTCCGCGAATCCTGCGATCAGAGCCTCGCTCTGGACGTATAACGAACGTTGAATATGCCTTTCTAATTCCGAGCTCCGTTTTTCTCGTAATAAAACATATTTATCGTAAAAAAAATATTTATCATTCGCTTTGTGTACGGCCTCCTTATTCTGTAACTTGCGATGAAGATATCGCTAACGTATCGTTACGCAGCTATTCTGTGATATATTTTAACTGAGTTTGTATTATATATTCACTGGCAGTATGAAAAATCTATAATATACGTAACATGAACTGTACATTTTCAGTACTAGCAGTGAATATACGAACACGCCTTTTGTCTGCAAAGTTTCGTAATGCATATGGAGAAAATGAGTGTCGATTCATATTCTCATATGAACAAAAATATGTAATCTTATATGAAGATAAAATTTGCTTATATGAAGAAATTTTATATAATTCCATTGAAAATATCATATTCTTGTTCTATTTAGGAGTATTTTTCATGAATTGGGAGGAAAAAATATTGAATAAAAAGAATGATATCCTCAAACTTAATTCTTAATTAAGAATTCCTGAATAACGAAAATATAATATTTTTTAATGGAACTACATAGAGTTGTTTCCCGAGCGTTTGGTCAGCGTTGAGCAACGGTTAGCCAACCAATTTATGCTGCTAAGGTTTATACAAATATATTTTATGTCCATATAAGGTATCTATTTTTGCATATATATGACAATATGAATTTTGAATAGATGTTAATTTTTTCCGTGTATGTTACAAAGTATATATGGAATAAGGACGCGGAACATGGCCCCATCTCGCGCCTCGTCGCCAGTTTCACTGTCAAATGCGCGACACGTCTTCATTTATATATAGTACAGTATCCGGTGTATATTTAATCGTGAATTGATTTCCCTACGCATTACGTGAGATGGTAATACGAATTGATACGCATAAACGGCGAACGGCGGTCATTTATCAGAGACATTCTTCCGTGAACATTCGCTTATCACGATTTTCGGTAACTCCTCGGTGCCTTACGGTATGATTCGTTCAAGTTTTCATAGTAGATCCTTTGTTCGGCTCGTATCTCGTCATTGATTTCTCTATCACTCGGCGATAAATAAATATTCGTTCCGATTCCGAGTGACCGGGATGTGCGAAGACGCAGCTGGGAAATGCAACAGGTACACGGCGCCGTCACGACGTGTGTTAGCAGCGTAGCTTTCGAATTTTCTTAAACGGGCGTTCTAACGTATCGTTCGTTCACGAGAAACGTCGCTATTGCTACGCGTATCTCTTCGTTTCTCGCTCGCCGTGTTTCCCGTAGTTTTTCATCAAATGAACGGCAAGTATACGCGTCTTGTATTACGAATGCCGTGCAAAGTTCACGCGATCCGAAGTATGATAATTAGCTCACGTCCGATTATAATTAACGATGTTTTTCGAATCGCGAGTGAATTCGTATGTGTGTGTGTGTGTGTCTGTGTGTTGTGTAAGTGCCATGGATTAGGAGCGTAGCGGGACGAGAGGAACTCGCTCGGGTATTGGCGATCAACGCGACGAGGTAAATAATTTCTTGCTTATTTTGTTTATTATATTTAATAGTCGCGTTTTTATTATATGTCAATTAAATGTCAATTGACCGCTCGTACGGTATGACTCTGCACATCATTTGCTTCTTGGAAATTATAAATCTTCCGCGATAAATGTTCTTTCGAGGCTAATGAATTTAACGCACGCTGTAATTTCATTGAAATTTCAATATTGATTGCTTTGAATAGTGTTTTAAAGTCGGCGAATATTTTTGTGTTACAGGTAAACATCGAGTGAACAGCCGTACCGTATTAGTGAGTGATGGATATACTTTCATTTAAATTTTTTTCACTTTGAGGTAATGGGTCTGTGAACATTTCGCAAACAAAGTCGGCAAACAAAAATCACTGACCCGAGTGAAATATATTTGTTTGTGACTTCGTTATTTGTTTGTGAAAACTGTTGGATATTCACATTTGTTACGGTTATTTCTGTATTATTTCACTTTAAAAGAAGTTAAAACTTCGAATGAACGGCATGAAAAATGTTGATAAACATAACAACTCACAGATCTGCTGCCTTGAAATGAGCCAAGATAGATTAGTGTACGTATGTACACTACTCTATCTGTACAAGATAGATTAGTGTACGTAGTGTAAATATAAGTTAACCCTGGAATATTAAACCTGAAATATTTATACGCAATTATTTTTCTTGTTCTATTATGCAATGCGAAACCTATTCTATTATGCGTGCAAAAAACACAAAACTCGTCAGAACTCATTATTTTTATGTGCCATTAGCCTATTTGGTCATTTTGTACTAGCACTTTTCGATATCTCATTATACAAAAATTATTTGGCAAAAATATCGTTTTGCAAAATTTTTCATAAAGCATTACACGCACGAGATTTCCGGGAAACGCAATTAATAATATAATCACAATGTATCAGTAATTAATTAGACGATTTGAATAATTCGTTACAATTGTTACCGTAGCACTATGATAATTTTCGACAAATATTTTCGAGGTCATTGTTTTAATAAATAGGAGAAAATAAGAAAACCAAAAAAATAATGCTGAATTAATATCTTCTTAGAATATGAAAAGTTGGCATTTTGATCGTGCATTTAAAACGAAATCAAAAGTAATCTAAAAATGAAAAATATCATACATGATCTTCGTAGAAGACAAATAAAATCAGGAAATTAACTATATTCGATTTACAAAAACACTACAATCAGAATATGGTCTTTAATATTTAAATCCCTTCTATTGCGTTGGCAACTAAGTGATTGCGGATTTTAAATAAAAAAGAAAATTCAAAATTTTTACTTGAATATATAACTTTATTAAATTAGGTATTGCCTATTTTTGTCGATGACCTTTTGCCATCTTTCAGGCAGTGTCATAACTCCATGTTCATAAAACTTCTGATTTTTGTTAGCAAAAAACTGAATTAAATGAGATTTTATATCATCAGCGTCATAAAAAATTTTACCATTTAAGGAGTTCTGCATGGAACGAAATAAATGGAAATCTGAAGGCGCAAAGTCAGAGTTATATGGTGAATGCGACAACACATCCCAACCTAACTCCAATAATTTATTTTTATTTATTTATTTAACTTTATTTATTTAACCATATATCGTGTGCCAATTCTATTCTAATTTATTCTTGCCTATCTATATTTTACTTGAAGTAAAATAACGTAAGATCCAACAAATATTTCGAGATACACACAATTTTTTCTTTATCTATATATATAGATTGCTTCAGAGAAATCTTCAAGTAGGAAAATATTCTTTGAAAATTTTAGACTGTTTTTCTAGCAATTTATCAAGTGCCCCCTTTCATGTTTTTTGGAAATAAAATTTCGATTTAAATTTCTACGAAAATATAATTTATTTTAAAATTCATTTAAGGAAATAAATTCTTATACCAACTTACACTTTTTTTTTAAGTTTGACTTTGTCCGGAGCTTCTTGGTTTTTTATTTTTAACTTGAACTACAGGATAACTTTGAACAATTTTATAGAAAGAAGTATGGAACATAAACATTTGGAAAAAAATAAAAAGATGAAGTTTGAGGCAAATGTTTTTTTAGATAAAAATCTTATAAATCTTATAAATCTTAATAGATTCTACCACTGATTAAGATCCTAATTAATTTTTCTCACTTGATCAATTCAGGACGTATCAAAGAATATACTCGCGTTATCGGTTATCATTTTTTTCTCAATAGATTTCATCTATATCTACATATCAGCATATATACTATGTATATATATAATTTCTTTCAAGATGTAGCGAATGAGTTCACTTACCTCTTTCTATACTGGAAGATGATATAAACGATGATCGCATTGCCGACGAATAGCAAAGCAATTAGGACCGTTGGTAGCACAACGTCTGTAACATAATACATATTTGATTAGTATTGATTGGCTAACGTGCTGTGTCATGACGTTGATTCAATTTAACCGTACACTTTGATCACACGCGTTTGAAGTCCCTCGCAATGGGAATTCGCTGTCGGCATTCTAAACATTAATAAAATCATCGACCGTTCAAGGGTCATATTCTCCTCTCCGATGGATCGATAGTATAAATAAACATTTTCGTATTATTTATACCAATCGAATAAGATAGAACGCTCACACGCATAATATGAACTGTACATATCAATGGCGCTTTGATAAGATAAATATTTAACTGCACGAAAGATTTGAATTGATAATGTTTCAAAACTCAATATGAGTTCGACGATCGATTCGATACTTAATATATCGTCGTTATAATGTTGAAATAAAAATTTATCTATATCGTAGCGAAAGTATCCTCTTGTGTGATATACATATTTTTTATAATAGTTTATAAATTTTAATTTATATTCAAATAATATACACGCGATTACGTTCAAATATTGAAATACTTTTTCACGTATTGCATTGAAAATATACATCGAAAATAAAACTTGACACCGACAGCGGTACCTATTGCATGATTCATCTCGGATCTCACATTCAGCATCATCAATTGCGTCATACTGAACTTTGAACGCTACGATGAGTGCTAACTGAAGTTTTTTTTTATTTTACAAGAACTTCTTTAATAATTCATAACACAATATTTTTATCACTATTTCTGTCCGTTGTGTTCATTTCTCATTTAAAAAAATGCAACGCTAATGCCAGTGGTTCATAATAGTATAATTTCGTTATTACAATGTTCAATTTCTATATTATATCAGTATTTTTTTTTTTAATAGCGTAGTTTTTTAGTAGCATAATTTGTCTATTCTTCTCTAAAGTAGTACAAATCTCATATTTTAGGATTTGATAAAATCTAATGTACGTTACATACTTTTTCCATTCTTCTGCGAAAATTCTACTGTGAATACGTATATATAAATTAAATTGATTTAGTGATATTGATTTCCAAATAATACACTAGTGATAACGTTGGTAATAGAAGTATAATATCGATATCGTTATATTCTCATCAGTATATATCGGTATCTCTCATCAATAGAGATAGTATATATAGTATATAAAACTTCATATCAGTATAAAATCGCTACTGAAATATTTTCAGTATTCAGTCCTTGTTCTGATTACATTTTGCAACTTTGCACAGATGATATTTTTATTCACATATAATGTTTTAATGTGCGAATCCACTTGATATCTATCTCTTCAATAACGGATTACTTTCAAAATTTTCCGTCGGTACTTTGGATATAATTTTGCCCGAATATCGAAATCATTATTTTACATTTTGAAGGTCATTTAATATTATAATATCATATCAGAGAACACGTGTGCACAGAGAAAATATTAATGTAACGTAAATGAGAAACGGCATAAACAAGATAAGTGAAATAAATGCTTTTCAAACAACTTAAAATACAACATAAATACATAAGTTTTCGTATTTTTCGTAAGAAACATTCAAGAGATATTTTTGGACGGGAATGGCATAAATACCATATTAGCTTTAAGAAACTGAACGTTTCTCGCATATTTGACAATTATTCGGCGCAGTCACCGAAGCACGTAATGCTAAAAAATATGGCGATCTCTCATGAAAGACATATTAATAACTACAATTTGTTTTTGAATATCTTTTGTTGTCGATGACAATATATTCACAGTAAACCCATATGCGCGTTTTACTGCAAAGAGGACGCATCATCGATTAAGATTCAAATATAGCTAGAGACGTTGATAAAATCGCGCAAACAACTAGAATGACGTCGCTAACTATGCGGGTTTCACAATCGCGTTTTTACGCATTTTACTCGGTATCATCTGGCTGAAGACAGTTAACTGAGCGTCTCTAAAGAAACCCGCGGTAACGAGGGCTCGCATTGACGTTGAATTCGTTGCACTTATCACTCTTTCGCATAAATGGACGAAATTTGCTTAACCGCGACTTTATCTTATCGCGACTCGCGTAGCGAATCTAATCGCTTCCTGAGGTTAACGTCGATAACGATACTCTTGATAACTCGACTCGTTAAATTTCTGCATGGAAAACGTGCCCGGTTGAAGTCTGCAGTCGTGTATAAAACAAAAGAAGTTTCAGATCAGATTGATTTCCCTCTCGAGATTCGACGATATTGATTTGGAAGCGGAATACAATCTTTGAAAGTTCACATAGAAAAGCGTGATTGGTGCCTCGTTGATGTGAAAGTGACCCCTCTAAAATTTCGGATTCGCTCGTTTCGCTCCCGGTGCATATGAGTTTCATGGAAATGAACGTTAATTATTACCGCGCATGGAAGTCCCGCTCGGAACGAGAACGGGGAAGCGTTTGTTTGGGGCGATTTCCACTGGACGTCGGTGACTTTTCAAAAGACCGAGCGTGCCTCGAATAAAAGCCGCGTTTCGTCCTGCTCGAAATCCTCTTTTCCTGAATCCCGCGAACTTTAATATCCCCCTCATATCTCTTCCCTTCGGGCTCGCGGATTATACTCGGATTATAAAACGCGCTATTATTTGACAAAACTGGCTCTCGCGCGAAAAAGCCCGGAACGTTTCGCGCAGCGTTCGCTCCGCTAAAAAATTGTCTAAAATTAGCACTACCTCCATTACGTGACGCCTTCACCGTGACTACCGGGATTCGCGCATCGCGGATTCGCCGACCACTCGCACTCGCACTCCATAACGAACGACAACTGTGATTAACGAAACGACATCGACGAGATCGAAACGGACTCGCGATCGGAGAAACGTGTTTGTTACGTGTTCGCAGTAAAAAAAATCGCCGAGCTAGTTCACTGACCTACGACGTAGTCCGCTTGCTTCATCATGGCCGATTGCGCCGAATCCATAACGGGGCCGCTACCACTCGCGACTGCGTCCTCGCCACGTCCTATCCTCACCCCCGTCCCAAGGATATTGTCCCCGGATAGACTCGCCAGATGATGGTGCTCGTTCTCCGTTTTTAGGATCACCGCTGACGTAGCTGTGAACAGAGTTACGTACGCTCGATTTAGCAATCAATCGTGACCCCAGTAGAACAACGGAAAATCGACAATACGCATAAATAGGTAATAAATAACCAAACAGCGAATAGATAACAATACAAATAGAGGTAACGTCCAAATAAACGGCAGTTATAACGATAATTCTATCGAAATTCTATTGAAAAATAACGAATTATAAGTTAAATTATACAGTAGAAAAACATTTTTTACTTATCTTAAAGTCGATCCTTGTTAAAATTTTTGTATTAAACATTTAACATAGCCGTGTGTTAATTTAACATATTGTGCTTATGTCATCTCAACATTTCATTATCTCAACATTTTGTGTTGTGTCGATATTCAACATGGGTTAACGTTAAAATAACTTTTATATTTGAGTGTCAATTAATAGTAGTAATTTGGTGTTAATTTTTTACACTATATTTGCGTTACTTTTCACATATTCACCTTGGGTTAAATAAACATTAAAATTGAAGTGGACCGTCTGTGTTAAATTTAACATAAAGTTTTTTACAGTGTAGAAAATGAAGTTAAAATCAAATATGGAATCAGATCGTCGGGAGTTATCTCCTTGATTATATAATACACCGTCTCGTCGAGACGAATTTTCGAAATTAAGATTGTCAAATGATATTCTCTTTTATACTATAGGGGAAATCGAGTTGTAGTCTAACAATAGAAGAAATCGTACCTTAATTAATATAATATTCCGAACAGGGAGTCAGAAATATTTCGGCAATGTAAAAAGTTTCCATTGTTCCTCTCCGTGATATTTTTAAAACCTTCGCGGAGTAAAAATTTCGGAAGTTTATAATCCGGAATACTCTCTAACTGCTTTTTGTCTGTTTACGAGCCGTTTGTATTAATATTTGCAGTGGAAAACGTCGAGCAGAGCGTGTCGATATATACTTCACGTTTCGTCGAATAACATCGCGAAGCCGCGTTACGTAAAACGCCCAACATAACTGTAGTCGCACGATCGATGTTGTCGATAACGTGGAATAATGTCAAACACCCGATGAAATCTGGATTTGCGCGACATGGCGACAAACCTCATCGATAATATCGATATCTCGCGGCCGGTGTAAGAACAATATCGCCGGCGCGTCGTTGAAGCCGGTGGCATCGCATATCGATTTCGACGATCCTTCCTGCGGTCAAGGGGAGAAATAAGCGAGCGATTGGTCGTTTGTGCTTAGGGGCGTTTTATTGACCGATCGATAGTCGCGGTTTCTGCAAGAGGGAGGTTAGGTTTTATATTGTCACCCTCGAGTCGCGTCGAGACAGCATCGGGTGTCGCGTGTCTTGTTCTTCGCCGCGTTAATTAATGCACGTTGCTCTATCCGAGAGCTCGAGACGCTTGCGCTGAGAAACTTCAAAACGAAAAATTTCCTAAGAATATTATAATATTCCTGCTTACATATGAGAATATCATGGATTTAAGACTATTGTTTTTCTGTATACGCACTGCGGGCTTCGTCCGATACGAAGGAATGCTAAGAGTCCAACGAGCTGCTGGATCCAATCTTACCAAGTCTGGCTTCCATCAGCGCCGACTGAATCATAGATTCCGCGGGCAATTTCGCGGGAGTCTGGTTATCTCTTCTACTTCTTATTCTTTCTTTCCTTTCGGCGCGTCGGTAATTCGAACTCGCGAGTGCTACGTATTATACCGTTACGTCTCGATTCCGGGCCGCGCGTTTTTACATGTTCTCTCTTTCTCTAGAGAGAGAGACGCTCCCGACAATGCCGAAGAGAGCCGACCCGCATATCTCGAGCAACAACGCCCATAAAACACGTTTACGACACGCGCGCGTTCGTCGTTTTGGCTCAAAGCGCGCGCGCGCTCGAGCCGGCGGGGAGCGCTTTTTCCTAGCGTTAAACGTCGCGTTACCGTTACCGCGAAACGCGCCCCGCGATTTATCCTCGTTCGCCGCTTCTCGGCGGATTGCGAAATTACACGCGAAATTTCAGCCACCTTACCGTCGCCGCCGGCGTCTCCTCAAGAAAGAACGGCCGCGAAATCGCATTCCGTCAGCAGATCGCGAAATTGCCGACTCGCGAAGCGCGTTTAGATAAGAGTTATTCTGCGACGATATCCGCGCGCCCGATAAGATGTTGACGAGAAGCTATATACATTTTTTTTATTACAGTTCACACAGAGATAATTTCACTTATTATCGTTACTTAAATCGCAATTTGAATAAGTAATTTCAATATTTAATTTTGTCGTTCCAATTTGCCACAACTGCGAATTCCGAGGATCGTCAGCTCTGGATTCTGCGGAGATTGTAATCAAGCCGGTGTTAACCGGTGAATAGACACGAGAGGAAAGATTGGAAGAGAGAAAAATCGATTATCTTATTGTTACTGATATTCTTTTTAATCGTTTCAATTTCGTCTTAATGTAACCGATGCGCGTTTCTCATAATGTATATTTATTATCGAGCACAATTGTGCTAATTTATTTCCCTCCTCCAAATTACAAAATGTATTGACACCGGATATTTACATTCAGCTTTTAATCAGTGCGATAACTATTCTCACGCGCGCATTTTCTCTCTCTCTCTCTCTTTCTCTCTCTCCCTTTACTCTATTTTGTTTCCGGTAATTTCCATGAAGATTACAGTTTGCATTTTCGCCCATTTCGAAATTTACCGAACACCGTTCTCGCGTCGCCCGAGCTTTAATTTTCACTTCAACTTTTCCAACGGCGGCTGATCTTCAAGCCGATAATACGGAAGTAACGATTTGCGCGAATTGCGGATTAATATTTACCGAGGCGCTATTGAATTTGCCAACAGGCGTTTCTTGGAAAACCGTGTCCTTCTGTTTTCCTCGGAACTAATTTCTCGCTCGTTGAAGAAACGACGCTTTTTTTGGTTGCCGCGTTATTCGCGAATAAGCGCACAAAAATGAGTATAAAAACCAGCGCGTGAATATCTCAGAACTAACGATATTGCCTCATCGGTCCTTTTTTATAATTCCGAAAGCATTTTTTTCAAGGAAAATAACGAGAAAAATTGTCATTTATCTGGCCATTTATAACATATTGTGCGACTTTGCACTTAAAATGCGCTTGAAGAAAGATCTTTCATTAGTGAAAATTTGATCCGTTTGAGATTATTCCTCACATGCAATTTTGTCGTCTATTTTCTTTTTCAAGACTTCGGCTTGCTTAATTTCAGTCAATGATTATTTCAAAGTGCCGCGATTTTCTTCTGCAAATTGACGAAAGATCCATAGCGGGAGAGATCTGATGATTTTGGAATATCTTGTACATATTTTCGTACGTATAATCGCGTGTTTATTTAAGCAGAGACGAACACAGAATTGCAGGGTAATTATAATGCACATGGTGCATCTTGATAAGAGACCGTGAAGATAATATCAGAGCTCGTGGAACATACTCGTGAACGCGAATATTGGATCGTTTGAAAACATTGCTCGTTTCTTTTCTTGTAATTTCCAGCGTTTCTGCAAGTTTCGAGTCGAATTTGCGGAGATAAAACATCTTCTATAAACGACAAGCAATTTGAAACGTTTTATTTTTATCTTAAACTAATTTATGTTTGACTATCGTGTTTCATAAATACTTTATTAGCATATTTAGGAAGTTAAATTTGATATTATGTTAAATACTATGAAATTGAATGCATTAAGTAACGACCGTGCTCTATCAAAATTCTGTAATCTAATTAACTGTAATTCACGAGATATAAAACGTATCAGGTTAAGGTAAAAGAGCTAATAATCGCGATTTATCATTGATCAACTATGCTCTTTCTCTCTATTTATTAAAATCGATTCTCTCAAAATAAGTAAGTCGTACAGAAACCGAGAAATTTAAGAATTGCATTTTATACGACTAAAACTACTGATTCGCGATAAAGCCACGCGTACCCTCGATCAAATTATACGGATGTTTTGAAAAACAAATTTACAAGTTATATAATATAATCAACACTGAATGATTTAAATAATATATTACTTCGGCCTACAATATATAAATATGGAAGCAAATATACACACACATACACGATTTCCTGTTATTTTTTATTTAAATAAAATTGCATTTTATAAGTCAAATTTCGTTCTCTTGTCGTGATTTTACTCGAAATTATTTAATAATTCTACATTTTTTGCAGTATAAAAGTCGATGATATATTCCGGGAGCTTTGAATCGAACGAAACCAAATTATTCAGTCAACCTCGTTTAAAATAAAGGTTAAGTGGAAGATTATTTTCGTTCCCTCGCTAAAAGTTGAAAAATCCTAGATACTTGTGCTCTTTTAAATGCATCTAAAATGCATCCGAAACGTATGGTTCCGGGGCAATTACGATTTTTTAAAAATTCTCGCGCGGTCGCTTTTTATGGACAGGATGTTCCGTAATTCGAAGAAAGACCACGGTCTGGCTCCGCGCAATATTTCGCACAAAGCCGCGGCGAATAAAAGAATCGCAGATACATATAATAAGAGCATGTATCCCAACGTATATTTCGCGTATACATCGGCGAAACGTATTTGCAAGCGAAGCGGAATAATTTCGTTTCCGCATACATGCATGATATTAGCGTATATTTTATTTCGTGTATACACCGGTATACACGTTCGCGCACGCGAAGTGTATATTCAGCATCTTCGTTCGTTGTTGAATGCTTCCTATCTAGTCACGTAAGACGACTTCTAATGTTGCTTTGCTTTCCAATTAGTGTTATTACATATCGGTGATTTAAGTCAATTTCGTTTAACTCTACTTCAATTGTGAATTAAGTAAATCTGAAGAGGGAGATGGAGAAATTAGAGAAGTTCTAAAAACTACCAGAAGAATGAAAAATTACATTTCTATATAAAATTCCTCTTTTAAAGTCAGAATGAAAATATAGGTTTGCATGTTTTTCTCAGTATCAAGTAGGCTAAAGCGGGGCTAAAAGTGCGGCGGATAAGAAGTGCCACTTACACTATTTCATAAAAGACCGTTGAAATATTCTTTCATGATGTTTGAACGCGGGAAGCAGGCAGATAACGATATTACACAGTCATTCGTTGTATTATGGCTGAGGTAAATATACGCAGAATTCGCTCTGTTTCTTAGCTAAAAGTAACTATTTTTTATTGCATATATTTTTGAATAGTGACATATATGTGTGTTATTTATGTGAAAGTCAAATAAGTCATATAATTATCTTGTTTATTTTATAGTCTTTGAATATGTAATATTGAAATTCATCTAGATTTAAGGATGTTTCTTCAATGAACTAACAATTAAAGCCGTTTACTGTTGGAACAAAAAGTGTAATATGGATCTTTTCATTCTAAAGTGGCATTTTTTATCCACTAATTTTGTTATTGCTATTCTGATCTTCTTATAGTTTCTTTTTTTAGGATGCATAATAACGTTCGTAAAATGAAATAAGACACAAAATCAGTAAATACAATGAAATATATAAAATACATACATATATAATATTACATTACATAAATTATATTTATGTGTAATAAATTAATTAATCACAAATATCATTGAAAAGTATTTTCTAATAAAAATTATATAATAACAAAAAGATTATATTATTTTATCGATTTTATATCTAAAATAATAGTGATGGCACTTTTTATCTCATCTCTAAGGTAAAAAGTGCTAAGTGACAACTTCAGATAAAAATATTATATCAGATAAAAATATTATATTATATAAATTAGTAAAGATAGCTTTATTAATTTTGTAGATTATGTAACTGAAACTGTAAAGAATTTTTAAGCAAAAGTACATAATAATAGCTTATATAGTTTCTAGTATATTTATAAAAAACTAAAATTGGCACTTTTAGCCAGCCTATCTTACTCAAAGTTATGCATATTTCTTTTGCGCATAAGTGTTTTCTTTTTATTGTATTAAAGTTATCAACTTAAGCTGACCCGAATTGACAGAAGTGTTGCTAAAAGGCATATAAATGGAAAGCATTGGCGAACGCGCAACAATGCCCCACGTTACGGTAACTGTTCACGTGTGCACTAAAACGTACGATAAGCAGTTCCGCATTCGATTCGTGGGAGGGAGAAAAGAGATCATTGCTATTTTCGTACCTAATTTTTCCACTTTCCGAAGATGACCTGTCGGGGATAATAAAAATAGCCGAGTCAGGATTAGATCATTCGCGCGGCTCGTAGAGTGAACGTGATCACGGTGCATGTACCGCTGTTTATTCTTCCATTCATCGGGTTTACTCGCCGATCGACACGTGCATATTCAAGCGCCGGGGGACATGTACACGTATGTACACGCAACAGTGGTATGATTCTACGAGTAATTTCCGTCGTACGATCGCGACGAGAAGAAAAATAAGTGACCGCAGATATCATAATAACTCAGACGCTCGCTCAGCAAGAGCTGGGGGTGAGGGAATCGAACGATGCGTTATCGTGACTCGAATGTGGGAAGATTTCGATGAAGCTTACTGATTCGGCGCGGGTCAACGGGTGTCAACGAGAATCTTGTGTTCAGGCTGCTGCTTTACTTTTTCCCGCAACACGTACGGAACATGCGCCAGTCACGAGGACACGAATGTAAACGATTCTTTGGGAATAAAAAGTGACATCATTCGACGAACTTTCAAAACACTAAAGCCTATCTTGTTGAGAAATAACTTGTCACGTGAACGCAAATATTTAACTTCTAAAAATGATCCAGAGAGACATTATCGTGGATTACTTCACTTTCGACATTTGCTCGTTTGTGCGGTGTAAACCATCGCGAGATATCACTTCGTCGAGTAACAGTGACGAATGAATTTTCTGACTCTCAGAATTTAAATAGTAAATTCAGGGACGATTGAAGCGGCGAATGGACGAAGGGGGATCTTTTCGGTCTTCTCTCGATGTAATTTGTCATGGATCCTGAGTCGAAATGTTGGTTTTACATTAAGTTTTCAAAAGAAAACGGAAATAACTTCCCATTTATACTAATAGTGCTCCTTTGGTACTATAAAAGAAACTTAGATCTCTTGGAGAGGAAATTTTAAGTTCTACCTTGAGTCTACAAGAAAACGGAAATATTAGTTTCCCATTTATAGCATCAAAGGAACACAATAAAAAACCTTTTAAGACTTAACGTAGAGTTAAATAGATTGAATGTAGAGCTAAAATTTCGACTCGGGATACTTTAAACCAAATCTGCAAATGTACCAGAAACAAACTTTTACTGTAACTTTTTCGGACATTATTTAGGGTAATAGTTTGATTGCATCAGACGTAGCGTTCCAATTTTGCGAATCTCTGAATGCCGAACGAAGACTTTTTTATAAATAATTTCTCAATAAATTAAAAATGAAATAGCAGCCCTTACGATATTAAAGGTGTCGCACGCACTGCCTCTTTAAATACGTGGAAAAGTCAACGAGACAACTCGCACAGGCACCATGTTGGATCGCAAGATACTGAAACGCCGTCGGTCGCTGCGGGCTATCCTGGCCCATCGTCCAATCGCCGCCAATTGTCGGCAGCCCCATAATACAGTTAATCCCCGAATGGCCGGCGTAATGGGGGAGACCAGCTAGCCTTGCCTCTAACACGATCCTGAATTATTTCGTGGAACGGCCGCGAAGAAAATTGCGCGTAAGAAATTTTCGGTGCGTATTAGACGCGTAGTCGGATTTCGCATGGTGCGAATTTCGTTCTTCCACACACGGTGATCTTCGAATCTTATTTTACTATTTGTAAATATCATATAAAATATTCAACAAATATTTAATAGGTATATACACATCTAATGGATATATACACATACATACTGTGTACACAACAAGTTAGATCAACATCTATCGATCGATCGATATGGATACATCTAACACTTTGTAGAGTTGAGATTTGTTTGACTTTCCGTTTGGAGCGTCTCGATTTACGCGAACTTATGAGGAACTAGTACATCTCACGAGAATGCGAACGGGCAGGATCTAATTACATTCATGCGACGGTATTCGTCACGCGCGTCTTTTGTAGCGACTGGGATTAACTCGCGGATTTATTGTACCTGTGTTTATTAGAGCGACTCTCCGTTCGAAGTCCAAAGTCCAAAGTCGAAATTCTTCGGCTTCGCCGAGGAAGCTGAACGATTTCTACGCCAGCGCTCCTCAGAAATTGCGTCATGGCGCCTTCTCGGAGAGAACTAATTTTAGAGTGAGCGCGGCGAACTTTTGAAAACGGAAGTCTGCCGCACGATATGGACGATGGTTGCAATATTCGTGATAATTTCTATATATAACACATTCAAGGAACGAAAACGAGACCCTATATCGAGCGAAATGTGTAGAAATTTCTATATATGTGTAATAATTTTTATACGTAGCACATTTAAAGAACAAAAACAGGACGATATATCGAGCGAAATGTGTAGAAATAAAATACGGACAAGAGTGATAAGTGTAAGAGTGATGATATTACATTTGTCGGTTTGTTCGTGTTGCTTGTACTTTTTGCACTCGATCTCCTCGCTCTTATTTCTTCTAGCGTCCGAACACGCGTCCGTCTCCATCTAAGTACGAAAAATGCGACAAGTGCAAGCAATACGAATAAACCTTATCGGAATTGTCAATTATCGAAAAAAATGCGAAATACTTTCAAGAAATATAATTACAAGCATTAACTTCTTAAATCAATGCTAATATTGAAATTTATATTCGAAAAATGAGACACAATTAGTTGCTATTGATAATTGTCGTGTTCAGGCGACAATTATCTCTTTCGTCACGAAAAAACAGCAATTTGCAAAATGACAAATTTGATATCGGAGGCACAGCAGTTTTCACAAATGCACACTGTATCATGACAAAATTACAGCGCGGATATATCGTAATTATAACGTGACGTACACACGCCACCGAGTGCAGGAAAGTGAGCAAGGAAACGCGTCTGGTTAATAAAAGGGAAGGGGGTAATGCGCTGTGCAAGATTCAGCCGTTTCGTACGTTACATCAGTCACGTATGCCACGTGCAGAAACAGCGCGAGTCGACCTAGAACTGCGAGGTCGACCACGTGTGGAAATTCCAGAAAATTGTCGAGTTAAGGAAAATGGCTTGCATTACTTCTGTCGCGTGAAAATCACAACAGCGTCGAGATGTGTGTAGTCGTTTGTTTCCGCCGCGTTAAATTACCGCGCAACATTGTTTCCTCGGCGGAACTAGAGTTAAACATTCGCATGCAGATTTAATTTATTCATATTTTATATCGAATTGTTATATTTTAATTGAAAAATATTTTTCACGGACGCAAAGCGTTCCCGACGAAAATGGTCAAATTTGATTTACCTAGATTCGTCGGATTTGATTTTAGACCAATTAGATTTAATTGTAATTCGTTGTTCGGAATACCGCGTTGTGCAGCGGAAGAGAAGTTTTCGAACTTGTTTTCGAGCTTGTTTTCGTGAAAACAGAGCCATTCGATCGTGCATGCATGCATCGCTTCGTGCCGAAGTGTACTTCGTTGAAATCGACGTATAATTTAATGTCAGCCTCGCAAACAATGCCAGCGAACGCTATCTACCTCACGACAACGAAATTTAATTCCGCCACCGGTCGCGCAAACAAACCAATTTCCTTTGTGCATCCGCAATTCCTTCCGGAGGGAACGCTATTCTAATCGATTTTGCCCCAATCAACGGGATTTTGCGTTTCGTTTCAGACTCGATCACTATCGAGACCGACAATCATTATCGTTTTTTTGGCGCAAGGAGCTTAAGTTATACGCAATTAGCGTAGTAAGAAAAGAGCTTTTTACGATGAAAGAGTAAAACGCAATTCCAAGAATATAAGTGCAATGTAATAATATAATATTCAAAACATACAGTACATTATACATGGTTGAATGAAGAAACGGTCCGGGGAGTAAATCCAGAGTTCCCTATTTTAGAATAGCGGGGTTAATATTTTATGGTAAGAAAATGTAAAATGCTTTGTCCAGAAGAGAGTCATTGTTGTAAATGCATAAAACAGTACATTTTTAACGCACCGATAACCTGTGAAATCGCGGGTTAAATTTCAATGGAGTGTAAATTTAGCCAGCAATCGATAACATTTCTGTTCAATCTACTTTTTGTATCGGGCAAATCGTTATCCAACGAAATAATTGTCCGAAAGTCGGAAATTTGAATGATTTATCATAGGTAGTTCAGTCGAACGTTTAATCGTTATTGCTCCTGTTTGGCGCGGGAAATTATTTAATTTTATCGAAATTATTTAATCCGGCCTACCACAATCGATCAGTACAATAAATCCGAGTAGAACTGTACATGTATACATCAATGTCGCGATATTGAAGATTCAAGATTGAATTAAGTTTGTTAAATTGTTTAAAAGGCGTTCTCTGCAGACTGATGAAACTTTAAGAGACCGATATAGCTTCCATTAGACACTCGTACCTTAAGATCGAAGTTGATTCGCCGAGCTAAATCGAACGAGACGGATTTAATAAGTCAATATTCACGCACAGACGCAGAAGCGCGATCTCTAGTCGCTAGGATAAGACCTCTGCCAATACAGCGAATATCGACATCGGACGCGTTTTCCTGCGTCCGGTGTTATCGCGAACGTACCGTGCGAACATACTCGAATATCGCGAAAAGTAATATTTATTCCGACTGTTAACGTATTGTCGCATATAAGAGATGCGTGACACTCACTTATCAGGTTCCTGAAGGTGTCGGTGAATATCCGAATCATCGTGAAGTCTGTTTAGCTCGAAATTCGACAAAATATTTACGAACTCTCAGCCCGGCCGCGTCTGTCAGCTGGTGCGCACCACTACCATCACACGTTCCTTGCACGTAGCTGACTGTCTTGCAGTCCTGCTGCGCCTTCCTCCACTAGATCCTACTGAAGGTCCGAGGGATCGCGTTAAAACTCTTCGAAACTCTCCCCACTTTCTCTTCTTCCCTACCTCTCCTCTCTCTCTCTCTCTCTCTCCCTCTCTCTCTTTCCCTCTCTCTCTTTCTCTCACTTTACACGAGGTTACCGCGTGAAGCCCATTCACAAAGAAAAGAGGAGCGCTCGAGATTCTCCTCGCGAAAACGCCGCAGCTTGCGTGACCGAATCCGCGAGCAAATCCGCGCTTGTGCGAGAAATTCACGACGCGTCGTCAAGGAAGGCGGCTAGAAAGGCCACCACCACCACCGCTGACTACTCCGCTTCTCGTGGTTCGCCGATCGCGGATCGTTCTCGAGGTTCACTTATCTTCCTGCGAGCTCATCAATTAGTACGATGAAACTTAAAGCCTCGTTATACCGCTGGAAATTCAACCTTTGAATCGCGCAATCTTCTTATTGGTGTGAAATTGGAGATTCGAGGTCTTCTCGCTCTTGTCTCCCCGATGCCGGGAACGCGTCAAACGTTAAAGTCGCACTCGTGGGTGCCGAACGCAACTCGAGATCTAGAATGTACTTCTCATTTCTATGAGACCACGGGAGTCCCGAGAACTCCGGGATATGTTTCTATCGTCGAGGTAGAATTCGATTCGAGCAGGAACCTTTGTGCCCTTTTCACCGTGTAGGAGACTCGCGCGAACTCCCACTCAAGAAATTCGAAGTTTCTACCTTCTCGATGTGCAGGGAAATTCGAAATTTCCGCGCGACGTCCTTTTCCTCGACGGAGGAACTTCGGCTCCAAAATAACCCTCTCTCTTTTATATCTTCCTCTTCGAGACTTCTCCGATGTATCAGAAATTCTGCCGTCGTGTTCTTCTCGGAAAACTGGGCCGAACTGATCTCGACACTTATGAAGTCGAAATTTCGCCGTCGGCGCGCGCGATCAAAGATTCTCTCGTCGATCTCGACGAATCCGATTCTCTCGGTCGCGGGGATCCTCGCGTCGCGTTGTCTCGCGCGAAAAGCACACACGTGCACGCCGTCACCGCCTGGAGCGCTCTGCCGTGGCATTCGTCATCGTCATCACCGTCGCCGCTCGGCTCCACCACCTCCCGCGCTTCAAGCTGATCCGTACTTTGACACCGTCGCGTTATGCGACGTCGCGAGGGACCGACTGAGCGGGACCGACGCTATTTCGTCGGCTTTATTGTCCACCAGCGGCAACACGCGTGGCGCGACGACGACGACGGCTACGACGATGACGACGCCTCTTCCGATCACGCCCTTTGACCTGACGGTATCGGAGGGAAGAGGAGGAGGAGAAGGAGGAGAAGGAGAAGAAAATGGTAAAACGGAAGGGGTTGCCATCTCTTATCAGGTCCCTCGTATGCATGTTCTTTCTCCCGTTCCCCTTCTCCTCTTCCCCCTCTCCGCCAGGATTCTTATCGTTATCCCACTCCGAGGTTTCTTCTTTGTTGAAATTGCGATTTTTTGGTCAGGTAATAAGTAACGTACGATTCGCGTTTACGAGATGTAATTCGCTCAAGCGACAGAGAGATCGAGATCGAATCGATATGCGGACGTTATTTCAAAGAGTGAAGCTTCAATATGAGATATCTTTATTGTAATCGCTGCGTACGTTATTTTCGCACCTCCGAAAGTTGAATCCAGCGGGAACCGAAATTATCGTTGTTTATTCGCTCGCGAATAAAACATCATGGACATCGCGTAGTTTGTGCGATATAAGGTCATACATCGCCACGTTTAATATCGGCGAGAGATCGATAGGACAGATTTGATTATTTAGAGGCGGGAGCGCGAAATCAACGGCAGTTGATTTCGCGCTCCCGCCTCTAAATAATCGCGCGCGGGGATTGTTATCACGAGTTTGCTTAGCATTCAAAGGGTATTGCGCGAGAATTATGTAAAGGCGAAAAACAACGTATTTCGGCTACGAATACGCACGACTGGCCGCAATTATTCTACCGTGTTATTGATGCACTCTTCTGGCGCCCGCATTTAAAAAGATAATGGCTGCGATGGTGTAATGCGCGTAATCGGATTATGCAACTGTGCCTGCAGCTGAAACGGATCATTCGACGAAGGATCGTTTTTGTTAAAAGCGCGAGCGGCGTCACACGGATTTTACGATTTTCCAATACAATACTAAAAAAAAAATCCGTACAATTCCTTAATGCTTGCGCTCGGAGAGTTAAAGCTTTAATCGCCCGGCGAGTTAAATGAGAGACATCAACGACGCCGATCCATTGTGTCCTCTGTATTTCTCCGTAAATGGACGTCGGGGAAGAGTGGAGACCCTCTCGATGTGGGATTTTCCAAATTCTTTCATTTTTCTCGTGTCACGTACATTCCTGTTTTTCTTTTTCACTCAGTCGCGCTCTCCTAATTTTTATTCGTTCTGCGCACACGGACTTATAATTGCACGTCAAGTTGATTGCGAGATGTTGGGTTATTACTCTTCCATAAGCGAATCACGAAAAGCGGATAATTTTGGAATATTTCTCGTTGTGGTTTTTTGCCATTCTCTTTTTAAAGTTGACTGCATGACGTTCTCTTTGCGTTTAAAAAATTCTGACAACTGTAGCGCAGTTTCTTTGTCCGCTGACCACAGTTATGCAATTTAGAGATGCAATTTCATCTTGAAACTCGCGTTTGTTCGGTAAAAAACATATTTCTGTTAAGTTTATTTGAGATTCACCATAATGAAACTCGGCAATGATGTTTGTCATGGTGGCCTTGTTGCGTGACAAACATGTTACGTCGATCAGCAGAATTTAATGGTTGCGGTCGTTTCGAAGAACACAAACGAAGCATAATGAACAAAGAGAGAAAGATAGAAAAAGAGAGATGTATAGTTTCTCTCTTGATGAGAACAGGAGAGAGAGAGAGAAAGAGAGAGAGTGAGAGAGAGAGACCACAAGCGGAAACTTGCTTCATTTTGTAGCAGCGGAAAATACAAGGCGAGAATCAGTGTATTTTCATGTTTTTGCATAATTTGTAGCGTCTCGTAGAATATATGATACATAGTTTTATAAAGTGGTTTTTACCATTTTAAATTTCGCTTAGCGATTTAAAAACTAACGAATAATTAATTCTCCCAAATAACTTTTTTATCTCTTTAAACATAGATATTGCGAAAGAGAAAGAATTTATATCGGAAAAAATATTTTCAAATCTCCTGAAATATTGGAAATGTTTTTTTTAGACGCGGGTCTTCAATTTCAATCGAGCTTTCGTTTCGTGATTCCATTATTAAATTGAAAAATAAGACAAAAATGGTAACTAAATCGAAAAAAATTGGAAAAATTGAATCGATTCTTGTCGTATCGTCTCCCGGTTTTTGTACTACTAAAACTAATATTTCATTCGTCTCACAAGTTTCGGATATCTGATAGAAAATCTCGGGAGAATTCTACAAGTAATATTTCTGGAGCTCTGTGTGTGTGTGTGTGTTTCGAAATTCTGTCCAATTTTTCAGAAACTTCGCAAAGATTCTAAAAAAAAATGTACAAAGTTTGCTCCCAGAAGAAAAATGATTCGGGACTCTAGAGAGCATTTTCTCGTTCTTCCGAGTCGCCACAAAATTGCACAAAGTGGAGAATGTACCTGGTCTCTCCGTTATGCCTCTTACACGCACGCGTTGCGTCTCTTAACTTTGTGTACGTAGCACATACCCTGCGGCGAGCTCGACGTTTTCTTCAGCGCCTTCACTAATGAGTCATCGTATCGCGGGTACAAAGTCCGTCGACGGTCGACTCGCCTCGAGTCGCTAATCTTCTCTCCTCGGCCGATTCGCTCGATTCGGTTACCTAAGAAATTCCTCCCCGCGAGTTAATATCGCGCTCTTGCCACACCACCGTTGCATTTCTCTCGATCCCTGCTGTCCCCTCTCCCTCTCTTCCTCCCGTCGACACCGTGTGCGACTTTGCACCGTATAGTTACAGCTTGTTAAGCCATAATTAACGGCTCAATTGCCTCTCGTGGCTGAACTTCGCCCGCCACGCAGCACGCGCGTGTTCTCCAGGAATCCTGACCTTGATCTGCCCGCCGGTTTCGTTCCCTTTTTTTTTTACTATTGCTCCCGCTGCAGGCGCATTCTCGCCGGATGCCGCCTCCTCCTCGATAGTGCTCGATCGAGGTCTAATTTCAGATCCCGGGGACCCTCCGCCGCCTTCCCGCGATTCTCGATATCGCCGGGTCGCCCTACGTATTTTCTCTGGCTTTCTTTCTCCCCTCAGGAATTACCGGGCTCCATCGTCTTTCGCAGAGTACTTCCTTAAAAGGACCTCTCGCAAGCTTTCTTCTTAAGAAAGAAACTCTTGGAACAACTCTCGCTATTATCAGGAGCCCGTTAATCCTTCGGCAATCTTGAGAATTTTTTCAACGTCTCTTCGAAGACACCTTCTCTTAAAGTAGGAATTCTAGAGAATCACAATGCTTTTTGGAATAAAACTTAAATATTCTCTCTATCTAAAGATGAGATTCTCGGATCTGCCTCTTCTTTACCGGGCAACGCGTTAATCTCTCGGCGTCACTTCTCTTATGACGGAATCTTCTGTAAATCCCGGATTTTCCTCAAGAATCATGTCTCCTTGAGAATTTTCCTTTTCAAAAATCTTTCGTAAGAATCACTCCTCTCAGAGCGATACCCAGAGCATTCTCTCTTCGTGGTAAGACCTCAGAACGACCTCTCTCTTCGAGAACTCGAGACAGAGCAGGAGAAAAGCCGTCGACGCTCGGGCATCTCAAGCCCTTTCTCTATAACTCCTCTCTTTCTCTCTCTCTCTCTCCCTTTGCTCTCGACACGTGACCTTCCTTCCACGAGGAAAGCAGAACTTCTCCTCGGATTTATTCGACGGTCCTTCGACTCGATCCTGCGACCTTGACGATGCGCTGCGTCTTGAGGCGCGGCGGGCAGGGCTCTTCGTGATCGCACGGCGATTCAAGCTCGCGACAACGCGCGTGCGTGATGATGCGTGAACGCGTGTAAGCGTGCGTGCGTAAACGTGAAACGCGGTGGTGCGAGCTCTCCATTGATAAACAAAAGACAGCTGTTGATATGAGACACGACGCCGCTATGAGGAATGCCGATGGCGACTGGAGGAAGTTTGCCTCTGGCACCGCCACTTCACGTTGTTACTCCGCGGCGGCGGTGAGGGAGACCTCGGCCGCCTCCACCACCTCCGTCGCTGGTGAGGGCAACGTGGAGAGGGGGAATCGTTCACCAGGGGGAGGGAGTAAACAGGGCCAAGCGTATATCCCTCCCACCTCTCTTCCTCCTCTGCCTTCTCCTCCACCTGCTATCACCGCCGATTCTCCCGTTCGCCTCGGCGTCGATGCGCTCGAAAACAAGTTGGCCGCTCTCTTGGCGCATGATAGCTCGAAGGTAGATACACGAAAGTGTCTCGGTATCGCGGTGAATGTAGTATAGTCGCTTGAGTGCCTCGTAGAAGAGAGATCGCATTTTGGCCGTCCATGGCCAATAAGCGGCTGGATAATCGCGCGACGGTGCGGCGCGCTCGTAAATTCGACGATTTTGCACGAGAATATAACAAATTCGCTTTGAAATCAACATTGACCCGTGCACGATATTTGAATTAAATAATTTTACGCTCGAATTCGGTGTAATAACGCGTGGGACATATCCAGGGCTTCATAATTTCGCGCGAGAATTTAATATCCATTGTTACGTAGCGTAGAATTTAATAATTTCCCGGCAGAATTTGATAATTTCACGTTAGAGTCCAATATTTCCGCGCCGACAGAAAGTAATGCGCCGAATGAAATCGACGAGTCCACGGTAGAACAGAGGTCTCCTTTTCCTTTGATATTCTCTGTTGTGTGCGCTGTTTGCATGTGTATGTTACTTGGAAGAGAAAGAATTATTTCCTTCCTCCGTACTCCCAAGGCAATAATAATCCCGAGGATATCGGATTCGAATAATATCTCTCGTTGCATAATAACAATAATAAAGCAACAATATAGCTTCAGATTTCCTCCGACGTATCTACCGAGAGAAATTAAATATCCTTCGGTGAGTAATTACAAATAATCTTCACTATTCGCTCCGGCGAGCTTCGCCGCTATACATTTAGATCAAGTTTTCGTCTCAGTAGCAGATCCAGGCTGTGCACTTTCGCGGAGCTCGAACGGTGCACAGCTGTGTGCGCCGTTGTTTTATTCCGCCAACTCTAAATTTATCTCCGAGAGGAGAGGCTAGAGAGAAAGAGAGAGAGAGAGAGAGAGAGAGAGAGGGAGAAAGAGAGAAAAAGACAGACGCGATAAACGAGAGCGGGAGGGCGGGAGAGTTGGCTCGGAAATCCCCTCCATCCCTATCGCTTCCTACCCCGCCGGGACGAAGTCTGACCGTCTCTATTCCTCCTCTTTCTTACCCTCTCGCACTTCTCTTATCACGCGCGCAGAAATGCCATCGCTGGCTGCGTTAGCTACCGAATTACGCGGCGTACATCTCCGCCGAATTCATGTGCGTGTGGATCGCGCAAAACTGAAATGCTCGCGCTCTTTTCCCCGGATATGACGAACGGAAAATCCGATTTTATTTGTCAGGAAATTGGGCCCCGTCCGGCCTCTCGCGTTGAAATGGATTTCTTCGGCGCGCGCGTATACGTGTGTGGATGTGTGGGTGTGCGCGCGCCAAATTGGTTTTGTTTCGACGATGATTGAAATGGAAAAGCGCGCCGCGAGACGTGCCTTGTGTTGCAGATTATTTCGCTTTATCTTCTTCGTCAGTTTGCGTCGCTTAGGCACTCATCCTCTTCTTTTTTCGTTTCCTTTAGCTTGTTATGGTAAAGAGGAAGAAATGGGACACATTTGTAATGAAAACTGTCATTTTTCTTAGAGAGCTATTCGACTCGGTTATTTAGCTACTTAGACTTGATATTACGACCGTATTTCACGGAGACATTTAAAGATAATCACACGAATATTTCTGTGCTGGAAATGTTAGCAGAAATTTATACAGGATGTCTTACCGCTACTAAAGAATATTTTAATTCCGTATTTGCGATTAGATCTTTAAAAAAACCCCACCTATTATCTTATCGTGTGAATTTAACGCATTTGGAATATTTTTTGTATGAAAGTTAAATAACGGGGAGAGTGCGAAAACGAGACACGTTTTTGTAGAATATTTTTCCTTTCCTTCGGTATTTCTTGTTTTGCTCAATTGCATTACCGGAAACGCGTTTGCCTTTGCGCGGCGCGATTAACCGGCGCTTTGAGAGGTTCAAATTTAATCTCGCGGTGCTTTAGGATGCACGGAGGTGTGGTTCAGCTCTTAATCTCCTTCCCGGAAGATCTGTGGTTCTCGTAACTGAATGATTGTTTCTCGGGCACGAGCCAATCTGACGGCAGGGAAACGAAAAAGAGGAATAGTTAGTCATGTACAAAGCAATGACTCGCCGCCACCCACGGCTTTTCCATGTCTCTTCTTTTGTTCGCCTGTTTCAGGCGGTCGGATATTTTACAGAGCGAGCTTTAATTTAAGCCGCGACTGTCAGCAGTATCTCTTTCTGCTGTCAATGTTCCCAGTGCGCTCAGAAATCTAATATGGAGTGTGCGATTTTTGCGCATAGCACGTTTAGGAAAGATAAAATAAATAGAAGGATGGGTTCGCTCAGAATAGGCAGAGAATTGGCACAAAATAAATATTTTTTTGCAGATATATGGGTCTGTAGATGAAAAATGTAACTTTTAATTGTTGGGTGAAAATACAATAGTATTTTTAGCGATATCAAGCGACAGAAATAAATTTTCTGTAGAAAATATTTAACAGAAAAATATTTGTTTAATGGAAGAAGGAAGGTAATGACATGACAGAATTAGTTAAAAATTAATAAAAAAAACCCCATCAACGTTTCAATTTTAGTCACCAGGCGTTGTATCTTTTCATAACGTCCGTTATATTTTTGTCTAGAATTGATAATGATGATGATGCGTTTTTATAACACGTGATTTTTCTTTTTCATATGTTCGGTGCTTTATCGACTGTTAGATTAGTTCGGTTTTGCATTATCGGCATATTCCGAAAGAACATACTCGGATCATGTGGTTGAAGCAGCTGAGACTAGATCAACAATTTAATCACGCCTCTGCACTGGTCGATGATTAACGACCTGTTAGTAATTAATCCCCATCCAGCAGTCGAAGCGATTCGTATGAAAGAGCCAATGAGAGAGAGGCAGAAGCAGAACGCGAGATTAATTAGTTCAGAGATCGTTCGAGTGCGAGGGTTCAACAGGAAGATCATTTCATTGACCTCGCCTTCGATATCGATCGTTTCAATCGAGTTAGAAGAGAGATGCTTGTATATAAGTCGCTGTTTATTCCGAGTCATCGCGTACTTTGCCCCTGACTTGACTATCTTGACGAACAGCTCGCTAATATGTAGCAGATAATGCGAGACTTTTACTTGGAATCATAAATGAATTCCTTCTTTAACCGAAATTCTCTTTCTTTTCACACATTAATTATATTATTTATTTGCGGACTTATAAAGACTTTTAAGTTTGGTCTACAATGTGCTCTTTGCGTCTTGTTTTTTGCTTTCTATCTTTCTTCTGTAAAAACTTCTACTTACTTACTGGAAAAGAGAGAGAAAGCAAGAAAGAAGAGCACATTATAGATCAGGCTTTACAATTCACACTCTGAATGACTCGCTTCAAATATATTATTTGGTGTTCTTTTTACAAGACTTTAATCGCTTTTTCACATGAATTGTCCATTATAAGCTTCAACTTCGTCTTATAACCCGAGTAATTTTGTTTTGTCGATGAAGTCACTACAATCAATTATGTAACTTTATTCCACAAACTGTATTACGACTAGGACTTTGTAAATTAATTAATTACCTTATCTGCTGTCGCAGGCGAACTTCTCCGAGTTATCAAATTCGTATCCGCGCTTTCTCAAGGCGTGATACGTCGACGACGAGCGCGACCGGAGTTGAAACTTTCGCGAATTTACGGAACGAGTTTGTACGGACTATTTTTCGCGTCTAAAGAGACACGTGGCGTCTAGACGACTGGCGTCGCGACGAGCGACGGCGACGATGTATGGTTGCCTTTTGGAGCCCTCTCTGCCCTAAGACTCTCTCTCGGGCCATCCTTGTCTCTCCTCTCCCCTACCGAGAGACCGTCTCGATCGCTCCCTTCCCCGAGCAGGGAATCCCCACCATTTTCTACGAGAGGGAAGAAAGCCCCCTCGTTGCGATGGGCAGCCATGGATAGTGATGGCACTCGTACCAATGCTGACGTACAACGATGAACAAGTATTCAATACATTCACACATTATCGCACATGGAAAATATATACTTTCGATAAGAGCTGATAAAAATCGATAAGATAGGCTCTTCCTTCTTTTTCCGCGAAGAGTATCCAAATTTTTATTTTTCTAGCTAATAAATTATGTAACTAAAAAATAAATTCGACGTAATGAAACTACCTATCCTTGTAATTTAATTTAACGAGAACTTTATAATTTGTTATCATTGACATAATATTATTAAATTCTGGACTTGTATAGTATGTTTTGTGACTGAAGAAATCAAGTAGATTTCAACACACACCATTTTTTTGTAGAATGTAAAAGTGACCTAGATAACATTAAAATGTTGTAAAGACGTCTTTTAGACAATAAGACGTCTTAAGAACGTCTTTTAGACATACATGTTGTTTGGGGAATGTCGAAAAAAATAAAGTGAAATTTCCCTCCAACTATTTGCAAGAACCGAGAGCCGTTGCTGTAACGAGAATTTTTATAGGGTTTCGGTGCCATCACTACCTACGGGGTTTCCGACCCGAAAGGGCCGTATCGATTATCTCGAGCGCCTGGCTGCGTAATTCGCGCTGACTGTTGCGTGAATTCACGCGCGTCCGACGCACGCGTGTGCCTCGAATTAATCGCGGGAAAGAACGCGTCGTGTCTATTCAAACTAGGGGTGGTCGAACGATAGTGTCGAAGAAGAAAGAGATAATATCGTGCTTGGGAAATTTAAAGCAGCGGGGGGCAGGTTATAAATTTCGAAATTACGAATAACGCTTTATCGTCTGAACTCGTGAGTCAGGTTTCCGCTATCAGTCACGTGAAAGTAATTTCGCAATGTCGCTGATTTTGACGTAATATTTCTCATATATCATTCTTATTCTGATATAATAATATCGCTGTGTGACGCTAATTGCTACGCAGTGTGATAAAAAAGTAGTATGAACGGAGAATTACACGTTGTAATTAGAGATGTTATAATTATTATGCCGTTTCACAAATGTGATAATGCTAATATAATGTTACAGCGTGTTCTCTCCCGAATATAGAATTTCCCAGGTTTATTACGAAATTTAATGATTTATATTTACTAAAGTAAACGTCTGTTCATTCGGCACTATTAATAAATAAATGACGTGAAATTTTACATTCAAATGTGTCACGACAGATTTCCCGTATATATTATTTCATGCGCGATATCGCGCATTATCTTTTCTCTGCTTTTACGGCGGGAATTTAAATTAAATCTCCGAAGATCCGAGATATAAATTCATATCGAAACAGAATGCAATATGTCGCGGTATAATGGGGATGTATATAACTATAATATGGATATAATAAAAAGTGCATAAACGAATATAATAAAGTACATCAGATTTTTCCTCTGTTATAAAGGAACATCGGAGGGGACATAATGGTGATTCGTTTTATTCGATGGAATGGAAAAGAGGGAGAAAGAGAGAGAGAGAGAGAGAGAGAGAAAAGTTCTTACCTATGCAATCAGGCAGCCTAGTAGCGGTCTCGTTCCACTTGCCATTCCTGCACTCGAGCGTCCTTTTTCTGTCCCGGCTGTCGGGAAACACGCTGCCCGACTTGCATAGGAATGTCCGCGAAGTCAATGTACCGTTCGACACGTAACTTCCGTTCGGCGCCGAGATCTCCGGACAGCCTAGCACTGTAAGCGAGTTCATTTCCACCTTTACCTCCGCAATTAATATCTCGTCCTATCTTAAAGCACCGACACGATCTGATATCGCGGCGCCAGCCCTGCGGGATTTCCATTATACAGGGTCTTTTCGCGCGGCTCCCGAACATTCGCGACAAAGAGCACGGAGAGACCGAGCTATGTAGGTCGCTCTCACATCGGAGTTCGATTTAATTATTAAGAGATCAGGCCTCCGGGGATATAGTCGATAAGATAATTAGCGGTGGAAATTGCGCGAACGTAAATTATGTATTTAATATTAAATTTCGCCCACTTCACATTAAGTTTAATATTAAATTTTACATCTAATATTAACTTTCTCTTTATCTTTTTACTTTTCTTTTATTTTAACGTAGACTCTCGTAGTCATGTGTGACATTCGTAGAGTTGAATTCTATTTTTCTAACTTGCCGATGATATGACGGGTCTTCTGGTACGTCGCAAGATTCGCATAGTCAAATAAAAAAGTATTTCTTCATACTCGAGAATAACACAAGCCTGAAAGTTTTCCCGTTCGTTGGCCTCGTTATAAATGTAGTTTACCATCGAATACACTAGAGAGAGAGAGAGAGAGAGAGCCTCTATTTTAGCCTCAAGTTTAATCTCTCCTGAGGGCTCTGACGTCGGCTCCATTTTTAGAATATTCGCAGCTTATTTCTGGAGAGAGATTAAACGTTATCTAGAGCACAGTTGAGGAATTCTAAAATACTTCGGGGGATTTATCTGGGGTGCTACTAGTTATAACAAAGCATTACCTCCACGTGGACGATACACTCGACTTAATATCGCGGAGATTCACTGGGCGAGACGCCGAGATACCTTCCGTCAAAGTGATTCCCGAATTAGTTAATCATTACGTAACGACGCACATGTTCGCGACTTTACTTTCGCATTTTTGAGAAAAGATTTTTCTTTTCTTTTTTACCTTGGTAATGCAGCAGGAAGCCTCGGCTGTTGTAAAGTCTCTTGGAGGCGATAAAGTCGAGCGACAATCGATTCGTGTTCGAGACAACCCGAATTCCCGCCGCGGTGCCGCAGAACTCCAAGAGAATGCTGTTTCGATCCCGCGCTCTCACAATGTCCATGCAGCTTCCATTTGCGCGCGGACCTGCGGGAATTTATATTTTGCAATCTCTGTTTAGGATCCGCTGAGAGCGCGCGTAAATCAAGCTCGTTTATTTCTTCGACGTTGATCGACGCGGTCCGGAGATAGCTTTTAACCCCTTAACCCGATCGAAGGTTTTTGTTGTCATATGCAACACATCTGGCAGCGAGATACTTCGTTTTTATCGTGAACTGGCTACACGCTAGCTATTTGTTATTCATACGGCAGAAAGCACGATGGAGTTGGTCAATGTGGGTAATACGGGCTCGCGTGGTTTAAACGAAAGAAGAAGAAATTTAAGGACAAAATATGTATCATCAATAATATCGCTAACTATATATTTTTTCTATCGCGAGCGCGCATCCTCTTTCTTGAAATTTTCCTTTTCACTTGAGCGAAAAATTCCACCGGTTTATTTTTCACGATGAAACAGAAGCACGGTGATATTACATTTTATTTATAGCGACCATCTAAAATTGCGCACGGTTACTTTACATTTTTTTAATTTACCCGCTAAAAACAAGTAAGAATACAGCTTTAATCTCTTATCTTCGCCAATGAAAAAGACTTCAATTTCGGCCGGCTTAACGTGTCGCGTTCTCATGGAAAAGTTCAACGATTGAGGGTTGCTCGAGTGCAAACTTACCGAGGATATTTAAGTCGTGGAAGGTCAGAACTATTCTCTGCCCCGGAAGCGTTATGAAGGTCCATCCACATGTGATGTTCCCGAGATAGTATAACGGGTAGCCCGGAGTGTTGATGTAACCTCCTTCCCCAGCGGCCACCTTCACCTCCTGGTTGCAGTACCGCCTAACTGCGGCTTCTACGATCAATCCATAATTAATCTTTGACATGGCGTTTGTCGATACAACAACCTACATTTGCGCGATGTGTGGTATAGTGATGCGGTATGTTGGCGAGACCGCTTCGTTTATGTGTGTATTCGTGAGGAAGCATTTCGACAAATCTCGAGATTAATTTTCGGGCACGCGTATATACTTCGGTTAACAATTTTGATTAAATGTTCAAACTTATTCATGTTTAAATTTGGTTATTTTAAATATTATGTGTAAATTAGAATTGCAGAAAAATAGTGACAGTGGATTGATAGAATTATTCCCTCTCTCTCTCTCATTCCTTTCCTTTCTCCCGTTCTCAATAATTCAAAACTATTTGAATCGCGAGGTTATCGTTGCATATAATACGAGCGGATAAATTATGACGCGGAATTATTCCAACGATGCGTCCAATTCTGACGCGCCACAGGCTATCCCGTTAATACAACGCCACCCTCTGGATAGTCCACCCTCTAATTAAATCCCGGTCGAGTAACAAATCATAACGCCGGCTGACAGTTTCCTAGCTTTGAAAGGAATTATTTTCGCGGCGGCAGGGAAGGTTCCTCGGGGCCGCGTAGTCGTTTTCACCTAACATAAGGCCGCATTAACATCTGCATCCGTCGCGGTCCATTTGTCGCCGTGCATTTGACGCGATTGCGGGACCCTTTATAGCGTTGCAGCAGGCAGCCGGGCGGGCGAGGGTGTCCTTGCCCCAGTTTCGCGGATAGAGTCCGCTCGGATGGAGGGGTGGGATTCGCTCGTGGTGGTAATAAGGGCAATGCAGGGGAAATTTGGCCCTCTGTCCTCTCCCCTGGCTTCCCTCCTCCTCATCCTCCGCCACCCTCTGTCGTTTCCTTCGGTGTGCAACGTCTGTGCAACGTCGTTTCCGATATTCCGTCAAGTGTGACGACCTTCGCGAAATGTTTTGTGCCGTCGAGCAGCAAGCTGTATTCGATCGGCCGGTTCAATCGAGCGTTTGTCCCGACCTGATGAAAACGCCTTTCATTCGATCGAAACGTCTCAGGGCTCCGGAATTATTTCTGGCATCGATGCTCCGACGAGCGATTCGGTTGAGTAAACTTCGTACTTTACGTACTTGAAGGAAGTGAGCGTAAATTTAGTAAATGTGAATTGTCGAGAACTCGTGAGATCCAAATATTGGAGAGAATATTGACAATCAATCTGATATAATTCTTTTCGATTTTTTCTCACTGCGTGAGACAAATATTACCTAGAGTCCATGTGAGTGTAATAATTCAACAAGGAGAACGTTCACAAGTCGAAAGGACTCATTTGGAATAGTTAATACTATACACAAACACGACATTACATCATCTATTACACCATATGTCGCGCTGTAACAGTTGTCCACACGTGATTCCTCGTTTGTCACTTCCGACGTATAATAAATCGCCCTTTTCGAATTCGAACGAGAGGTGGAATTATCGGACAATCGATGATTGTCGCGCTTTCCTCGCACACGTGCCGCAGGAAAGTCATCGTAATAGCTTCCTCTGCGCTACGTGCGCACCCTGCAGAACGTCAGGATCACGAGTCCTTTCGGTCGTTCTTTCACTCGCACGTTGCACTCGGGCATTGTGCGATTGGATGCGCCGTTTCTTGCCCCAGCCGGCTTCGGGGAAAATTTCTGCGCACACATGCCCGCGATCCCACGGTCAATAAAGATCGAGCGTGCATCGTTGCCAGCTGGTGGGCGGGCGGGCGGACGGACGGACAACGGCCGCGGGCGATAGAAATCTAAGGCTGATCCCGTGACGTGTCGCACGTACTTTCAAACGTGCATTTTCCGCCCGCGTGGACGACGACCTGGGCTTTATCGGCGTCGTCGATCATCGATCGGGCACGTGCTGCGAAGAAACAAACCCGGCTTTTCCGCCGATGTACACGGCTAGATTAGGAATATCGCGCGTGGTGAAGTGCGTGTGACCGTAATGACATATCGCGAGCATGTCCACGTAGATTTAAAGAAGATCGCCGATAGTGCATAATACGCCGATGGTATACAACACGCGGGACGAGACGTGGGAGAAAGTTGGCGGTAATTCAGGGAACGTTAGAGAGGAAGCGCGCGTGCGCGCGGGAGAAAATTAGAAGACTCGATTTCCTCCCAATTGCCTCTAATTTTCCTGAAATTACTTTTAATTGTCTCCCCCCTCCCGCCCCGTGTGGAGGTAATTTCGGAGAAAGTTGGAGATAACGGGAGGGAATTTAAAAATACGAGAAACTCGCCAGCGCCATCGGTATAATTAAATGAATGGCTGTTTGCTCGTATTCCGGTTAACACGTAGAGCGTTTTGTGCACACGAGTATCACGAAGTCCTTCGTGAAAATAGTATCCGGAGGGGCTTTTATTATTTTTCGAAGCGCCGTGCGAAGTGATTAATCAAGTCCCGGTGATATTGTAAGCTCTGATATAGCCGTGGAACATATACTTACCCGGTATGCAGGCGTATTTTAACAGGATTCCGCCTGGGATCCAGGAATTTGCGCCCGGATGATCGATAGTTATATCGTAGCGGCAGTGCTTCTGACCCGAGCACCTAAAACGTGTAGAACGGCGTATTAAATTAACGAGGGACAAATCTGGATGGTGTGGTACAACAATTAGAGAATATAGAGAAAGGAAAATATATATATATATATAAGGAAAGACGTTAAAATAACGTTTCCATTAATCATCTGAGCAACCACTTCTTTTGTACGAGACTATCAACGCGAGCACATATCTCGCGTAAAAGTTCCATTTTTTTTCTTTCAGACAAATGAATCGCCTAACTCGAGCGAGGTTTCGCTTTCGATACAATCGATTGTCCGACAGTCCGCCAATTAAATAAGCGACGTCGGTCATTAGGGCCTGCGAACGCGCTGACAAAAGCAACCCCCTGGCATTTTCTAGGGGGATGGAATGCAGGAGTGGGTCCGCGATTGTTGCTGCCCTGCTGCGATCTTTGTTGTTCGCGCCGAAAGTGAATAATGAACGAGGGTGGATTTTCACCCCTTTTAAGAGGCCTCGCCGCCGAGTCGCGCCGCCGACGGCCTCTTCTCGTCGATTTTATCGGGCCGCGAGCGGAAATAAAAGGGAAATAACATTTCAACCCCGTCGTTCGCCCTTGCGTGGAATCTCTTTAAATTTTTTAGACCGCCGGCAGATTCTCAAATTGAAAGTTACGAGTGGTTGTTCGCCGGTGTCTTCCAGGACCACGGTAAATCGTCCCATTCGCCGATATTGTTTAAAAGATTTAAACACCGCCTCCGGGAAGTTGGGTGAAACGTTGCGAGAAAAATAGCAGCCTCGAGTGAAATTAACGAACAGGGCACGAACGAGCGGACGATTGGCTTCGTCTGCTACGCGAAATATTACAAAAGATTAAAATATGCAATTGTCGCACCGTTTTATTTCAGTCATGAAAAAATTATGTTTCCCGCGGCAAAATGTTGCGCTTTTATTATTTCTTGTTATTAATAATAATTCGGAGTAATAAATGCGCACTATCTCGGTAACAATTACGCCGCGCTTTTATAACGTTTCAATCTACTAATTTTCCGCTTACAAAAATATCGGGTATTTTATTTAATTATAAACATTATTTGTCGTTTTCCCGCGAGAAGGGGAACTTGCTGCAACTTCGGCGATGCAAAATTTGCATAGTCATCCTTCATTTGCGGAATTCTCGGAGCGTGATACTGTGCAAACGTGGGGGAGCATTTAGCAGCGATCGTTTCTCCTTCGGCGATCATCTGACGCGCATTTCATGGGAGGAAAGAAGGGGGGAAGGGTCAGAAGGGCAGCAATTATTGCTTCTGGAATGCTTTTACCCTCGCACATCAAACGTCGAGATTTCACTCGACCCTCGACGGCTCTCGAGTGTGCGACAAGCAGGCGGATAAAAACGCGGATCGGGGGTGGCTCGATCAAGTCTCGTGCGTTTCGCGAGATGATAATATTGTGACTTTCCGCACATCATATTCATGAAATATGGAAAACAGTCAAAGCATCGCGATTGATATTCACGTTCCCGTTCTTACTTTTCCGTTCCTCGGTTCTTGCTTATCTTGAGTCGAAATTTTTATGTTACTCTGACGCTTTTAGAAATAATTTGCCTACTTAGATGGTCTATAGATTTATAAAAACTTACTTTGACGATGTTGACACTCTTTTTAACTTCTTTTTTGAACCTTTAATTCCACGAGAAGGAATTTTAATGTTATCTTAAATAACGTATTTGGACATTAAGACAACGAAAACAAAAATTTACGACATTGTTAGGGTCTAAGTAGGAGTAATACTATATTATTAAAATAGAAATTTAACTTATTTTGCTATTTTAACTTTACTATATTGTAGAATTCAATGTTTAACATAAGCCCAAAATTTCGATTCGTGACCAGTTTTGCACTCGAGAGACTAATTATTTCGACATGTGTTACATCTCGGTTATAATTTATTCAGGTGTCACTGATATTGATCTCTGGTAACAAACATTGATTCGTTAACATGCAGTATTAATTATTACAATCTCGCTGTCTCAATCTTGCGACAGTTATAACTTTGTATCACCGTGCATGTCTATTACGCATCTGTAATTGGGAGCAAACGTCGTTTCTTAGGATTGCGGTCAACCTCAGACCTCGATCGTAATCGAACGCAATCTTATGTCATCGGATGTCTGTGTCACGAACAGAAATTTGATATCACCAGCGAGGACCATGAAAATTATACCCAGCCGATGAATCGATAGTAAAGAGAGAGAAAGAGAGAAATCTCAAAAAAGAGAGATGAAATTTAATTTATATTTTATTTAAAAACACAGGCACCTTATGAGAACAAGAGCTTTGAAATACAACAGCTCTTTTTACGAAACAATAAATATTAATTAATTTAGGCTTGGATTCAAGCGATAAGTAACTCATAAATTCTAAAAAATGTAAAAAATATGTTAGATCGCTATATTGCGCTGAATTTTTCAATTTTCTACAATAGATTCTTTACCTCTTATTCTCCTATAATAAATCTTTTACCTCTTATTCAATGACGATCTGATATCGACAATGTCCATTTCTCCGTCTTCCTCGTCAAAGATATAGTTCCCTTTGAGATTTCTCGTGTCCTTCCACCGTCGCATGCCATCTTTCTTCATCTTGATGTTCTCCAATATTTTCGAATCTTTCACACAAAATTCCGTGTGATTCGCGCGATATTCCGCTTCCAGGATGAAGATAAATGCCTTCAGCGACCTAGAAGGACGAAGCTGAATTTATATAACTTTATGTTTGTTACATAATCTTATACTTATACAACGAAATATACAAAGGTTGCAAAAATACAGTTCGCACAAGTATACAGCCAATTTCATATTATTAATTATCTTTTTATTTGATATCGAGTCTGAATTTAATGTTAAGCACATATAATTACATTATTTGTGTTTGAGTTAAAAGTTCAAACGCCTCGTTAAAAACGAAGTTTCTCCCGAGAGGAAACGCTCACGAACCTGCACGTCAGTCGGAGAAGGGTATGAGAACATCTTTGCTCTTGCACCACCTCCATGTATCCTCCGTGAAGTTTGACGGGTTTCAGAATTCTGCCGAAAGGCGCCTGAGTGGTTGCGATGATCCTGGGCGAGGAACAGGCTGCAATCGTCATGAGCAACAGCACCAGGAGATTCATCAGGGTCGTCGCTTCTGGCGCCATGGTTGATCATCACAGTGACTTGTGGTGTTCGCACGAGCCTTGCCTTCGGAAAGGGCTTAAAATTAGCCCTCGAGTGCCCTCGCTGATAAGAGAAATCTCGCCAGAAGGTAGACGCGCACTTTTACTCCTTCAAGTTCTCCCACGGCCACTCGAGTTGCAAGTCCGCGGTTGAAGGTCGACGACCTTCCTGGAGAATGAATCCGATTCAGGATTTTGCCTCCCTTGGTAATAGGCCGCTCTTAGAACCTGAGGAAGAATAGGTGCATTCAACAGACGTGAAGTACCTCGATAAACTCGCTTTTCCCGCAGTTCTCTATTTCTTCCATTTTGGTTGATTTTTCTATAACTTCACTTGTACTTTTTAAGCACTCGATGTTGCACTCGTTGCGTTACCGATGTCGTCCCGGAGTTAAAATTCGTTTCTGAGCAAAAGATACTTTCTTTTCGTTGCGCTTTATCATGCTAAATAGGATGTTTTTCAATGATTCAGATACTCGTCCAGCGGCGATAACAATTCGTTCGCGATTATATTCCCGAAGACCTCCAAATGGAGGCTCGTCTAAATGCAAAACAGCTTCATATCGACCGCTGGCGAGAGATAAATATGTACCGAAAGGGGAAATATTCATCAGCGTTAGCTGAGCCGGACTACTCCCCGCGAGGGTTTCCATTGAACGCGCTGAATTTTTGAAGCTATCTTTACGAAGTTGAGAGCTCGGTTGAGAAAGAGAGGATGAATAGGTGAAATACGGGGAGTAGGTGAAGGAGGATAAAGCGAGAATCTCGTGTGGAAAATCGCGGAGGTGTTTGAAAAGGTGCCGACGGTTGGAACTGTGCCACGAACATGAAAAATATTAAGTATCGCGTTACTTTGCGATGTAATAGCTTGTATCGCGCGGAGTTATATTTGTTTCACTTGACGGTCAGACGCATCGATAATCTCGCGAATTTTTGGAACAGCAGCCGACAGCCGTCTCATGTTATCGTTTCATCAACCCTCACGACTCGGATTTTTAACACGCGGACAATTTTAACGAATGCAATTAAAAAATTGGACCGTTCAAAAATCAAGAGATATCAATTTTATTATTATTTTTCTGGAGAAACGAATTGAAATTTGTCAATTTTTAAATCGCATCTGGTATGATACGAATTACATAAAAAATTCCATTACGAGTAGCATTCCCAGAGGATACATTTTTGTTAATGGAGAGTTAAATAAAACATTATATAATAATACGGCGTACAATGTTAACGCAATTTTGTCAGACTCAATAGAATCGAGCTCACCGAAGAGCGAAGCCCGACGGTTCGCCGGCGTCATCTCGCGCAAATCGATCTCAGTCGTGGACTCACCGTGGATCCCTCGGAGACGCTGCCGAGGATCAGCGGAAATCAGCGCTCGGCGCGTCGTGCGTCCGCCGACTGCGTCGTGGATTACGTTCCTCGATTCGATCCCTTCGCCGCCCCTTTATTTTCGGCCGCGGCATCTCTTAACTCTCTTCCACGATGGCGCGTTTGTTGGTAGAAGCGGCAGCAGCAGGTACCCCCGTCGCGTTCAATCGGCCACGGCCAAGTTCCAGGCACCCGGGCACCGAGACAGCAGCCGCGGTCCGACAGCAACTCTGGATTCCCGTGGCTGCCGTCAAGGACGCGAGGATTAGAATAGTACGTGTAAACGTTTTCGCATTTAGGTGCGTTTCACGGATGACGAAACGCGTCCTCGATTCGGAGAGCACCGACGCTCTCGATCGACGTTAGCCGATCGATGATTAATAATCGCACCAGCAGTCGCGCTCGATTAATCCTCGCCGGTGAAGACCAGTTGTTCCACCGCTCGGTCGATTTCGACTAATAGAAATTAGACGTTGGTCAATTGCTCTCGTTTAATGGCACCGGACGTTGATTAACTAACTCCGTTAAATATATGTCGGTCATGCCGGCTGAATGATCCTGATCAATAGATATTATCGTTGCATCGCAACGATATAGATTAGATATTAGATTAGGGTATTTCTGGCCACAGCATTGTTAGCTATTAGCTATTGAGGTTTGCACTCGCGAGATGATTTGATTTCTGCTGTCTGCCTGTTCTTGCATTAAATTTCTTGCTCGCCTTTTCATCAGTTCGTCACACTCTTCACTTTGACTCAGTTACTCGAGAACATCTCGACATGGAGAAAACGTTTCACAAAGATATATTTGACTCGATGTCAACGAATTTTTCCTCCCCCTTTCTTTCGCGATAAAAATTTATATAGTCTCAAAAACATATTGTCTCCTTCGAGTTTGTAAAACTTTTTAAACCGTAACGCTACATTCTTTTTTTACAATTGCGCACTTTGTTCGCTCCTCGATCACTCTGAAGAGTCTTGGAAAGTAATTAAGAAAATTTAATATTGTCAGGATCGATGAGTTTAATACATCGCTAAAAATGTCTCAACTCCGCTCGAGCGATCTCGAGCAATATACTCGGCTCGAAAGTAACGAAGATGTTCTAACACTGTTCAAACATCGCACTGATCGGCGCACTTCCTTCGAGAACCGCAAAAACCATCTTCCAACACTCGGACATCACCGACGTAGGGAGAGCCGAAGACCACGGTAACGTTTTCTAGCGCCGCCCGCCGCATCGGATGGCACACTCGTCGGTCCGTCTTCTTGCTGCGTCCATCGGGACGACGCGATCAGGCCGACGCGATTAGTAAATCCATAAATCGCGCGGGCGAGAGAACGCGTAGGCGCGCGAAGGAGAGCGAGAGGAGCACCCGCTCGTGTCGGCGATTCGCCAGCGTGTGCCACCAGGTCGCCCGGTGACGCCAGTTTGATGCCCGGTTGCTGCTGCTCCGCAGGCATTGACAGCCTAAGCCGTGAATTCCGCGCCAACGGCGCCGGCTAGAAGCCCGGAAGCGGTCGGTGGTAGTTTTAGGGCGGGGGGAGAATCACCCTGCCTGCCATACTGCCGCGTGTGCTGCACGGACCTCTCGGGGGTCGTGCGTATCTTCGTGGCATACGCGCGAGGCTCGTACCCCGCGTCGGTTTTCGCATTCTGCCCTTCGTCCTCGCCCCCCCACTCCTCCTTCTTTCTCTCTCCTTCTCTATCTCTCCCCCTCGTTTGATTCGTCCCTTTACGCTTCCAACAACACCGCGCCGGCTCTCTTCGCCGCCCCGATCCCGACAGCTGAAGCCGGCAGCTGAGGATTTTCGCGAGGATCACGCGGGATGAAGACTAACATCGGATCGATGGCGAATAAAGAAGGGGTGTAAAGTTCTTTTTCTTTCGTACGTGGATCTTTTTGAGCGAGGTATTACGATCGGGTACGCTGTAATATTTTACCCGCTCGTAATCCAATATTAATGTAACTTTAGATTGACCCGAACGAACGTGATTTGTTAAATTCAATTTCACTTAACTTACGATGGAACCCACGATCTTGAGTATTTACGAAACTTAAGTGAACATTTATCGTTCTACCAGCGGCGATTTTACGGGTATCTATTCCCGAATTGCATCCGCGCGATCGTCCCGCGGCAAAAAATGAGTCATTTTCCGGAGAGATTAGCGTCTCTCTCTCTCTCTCTCTCTTTCCCTATCGTTTTCAAGCCGCAACTCAAGCAGTCAAATTCCATTGTTCGATCCAGAAGAGACCCCGTGTCATCATCGATCCATTGTGATCGGCACGCGCGCGCTCGTGAAATCGCACATCTGCGTCTGCGACGGAAACGGTCGTCGGGTTCTTCGCGTTTCGGATGTACACCGGTTGTCATCGATCTCCATTGTTCGTGAATCAAGAAAGGCGCCCGGGAGTCTTGAGATTGCTCCGTGATCGAGGTTCGTGACATGCGAGAAATCGCATCTGCCACCACGGACATGTGCTATCGCCGTTTGTCGTCCTGTCGGGAGGAAAACAGATTCTAAGTGTCCTATAGCCGACAGATCGTCAAGTAATAGTTTCCAAGCTCAATTCAGACATCACGAAGTCTTCAACGTCCTATATTAAATAAATAAAGAGAATTAATTTAATAAATGTGTGCCTAATATCTTCGAAATCAGTTTTACTTTATGAATAAATTTCTAATTTAGTAGAATTTTTCAGATCAAAGGAAACTGAAATTGCCGATGAAAAAAAGTCAAAGCTGATATTAGATTAAACATTTGTTAAAAAGAATTTTATCATAAAACTTTCTAAAGAAAATACTTTGTTATATGTTACTTTTTATGGAGTATAGAAAAACAGCGAACTTTTTGCACGTTAAACGTGATCTTTGTGTTGAATTATCGCGATCGCATTTTTGTAGTAATTTCGATACACGTTAAACCACAGAGAATAACGTGTGAACCGATTCACCCCCTGTTAGAAAAACCCCCCGGCGTTGCTGCACGCGTTGTTAAAAATTAGATCGACATCTGCGGCCGGTCACGGCTCGTTTAATCCACAAACTCAATTGATGCTTAGTCAAATTACATTTCTAATTCCCTCGTTTCATTTTGCGCGGCACGCTCGAGGAAACGCGCCGAAACTTCCATCCGTTTCTCACCCTCGAGAAAATCTTATCGATCAAACGTGATCGCACCCTATTCTTTGCATAAATCGACTGCGTTTAGTCCCGTGGAAAGCAACTGAAATTTGTAAATAGAATTCGAGCGAAAATTTCTCGTAGCACTACTCGTCTGTAAATGATTCTTTTTGGCAAAAATACGCGAAAATTCATGGAAATCCGTAAACCCTCGCGCGACTCTTAACAGGCTTGCATATCACGTGCGCATCCGTTCCGTTCCGTTGCGTAAGGAGCTATCCCCCCTTATCGATCAGCTGAGAGTTACGTATCGTGCCTGTGTAAACTCCAAACAGAAGTTCGTGTGGGCGACTTCTAATTTGGGTGTTTCCGCGAGCCACCTCGTTCGCGTTCCGCTTTTACCATTTCCACAATCCACTTCTATCCGTGGCGAATATTTATCTTTAAAATAACAAACTCTGGGACTTAAGATACGCGGACGTTCTCGGTAATCTTTTAATAGCCGCGGCATTTATATTGCGTAGTTTTATATTCACACGTGTAGAGCCACAAGTCTCGCTGATATTGTTTATGATCTATTGTTATATTGCGTACGCGGCTATATTGTACATAACAAATAATAAAATGGGGGAAGAGAAATTATTTTGAAACGAATATAAAAAAAAATAGATTTTAACGGATATAATTTTTAATATATTTTTATGCGTTGTATATTTTTTGGTATATTTTTTATAACTTGCTTTTTTTTCTGTTATTTTATTTTGGGCGCCATGCGATTTTAATCATAGCCAAAAGCAAAGATTTGTTTAATTTCATTTCTACAGGGCAGCGCCACTTGTTGAAGAAATCAGCAGGATAAATCGGTCGAGAAAGTCCTTGATACAGTTTTAGTTCAATCGATGGTGTTATTGGCCGCTGTTTTATAGCGCCCGTAAAATGTTGCAGAGCGAGGGTGCTTTCGTGCATTTCTTCTTACGTCAAGCGCCACCTAAATCCCACGCCAGGCGAGTGACGCAAACGAAAACAAGCTTAGCGGCTCTTGTCTGTAAAGCGGAGTAAACACTTTGCGCTCACGAAGTCTGCGAAGCACGCTGAAAAATATTTCATTGTAAATCAGACATTAGTTTTATTTTTCTTTCCTCCGGGGAAATTGGGAAGTGAAGTCAACAGATTTCCAACGGGCGGGACTGAAGAAACAATAGCGATAAATATTTGAAAGCTTTGAAATGAAGAGCGAATTGAAACGTATAAATTACAATCGATCGTATTATGAACATTCCGCATATTCAGGCTGATTTAGAATACACTCATAAATTGTGATGTTCGGATATTTACGTGAATATTCTAATGTTCAAAATATTATCAATTTCTAAATATACTTAAACATTCCCTAAATATATTTCAATTATTCGCACATTTTTTACGATAAATTTTAATTTATAGATTAGAATAAGAAAGGACAGTAGAGGAGTCAAACAAACCCGATCTTTGTGGTGAACGTTTTATTCAATTATAGTAATAATAATCGTCATCATCGTAGTAATAATAATCACCATAATCATCATAATGATAAGAACAATAATAATAATATCAACGCGCGCTCGCACATGCCGTGTCGGTGAGCGACGCGCGTCTCCACGTGTCGCAATCACCTTCCTCTTACGTGGCTCTATGCGTGGTCACATGTGTGTGAGCTGATTTGCTTTATCTTCTTTATTAGATTCTTTATATTTTCTTTGCAACAACATTTTTCTCGAGGCGTACAATAAACTGACGAATACTCGATTAACGCAATCCAGCGCGTTGATTTCGCTTTGATCCATGTCATGCGCCTTGTGTCTGTATATGTGTTTGTGGATATGTGTGTATATGTGTATGTATGCGTGTGTATTTCATGTCCGTGTGTGTCAGACGTACGAGTCGATTGCAAAAGTGTGATGATATATGAAACGCGTATGAACGAGCTCTTGCATATATACAATAGTAAATTACGATTACAATTACACTGGTTTACGTGTGTCGATGCTGAGGTGGAGACGTGCCATTATCTTGTCGCGCGAGATGACGTTTCGTCATATTGCGTGTTGAATACACGCTTGGCATCAAGATTGTACCGCGTTTATCTCACCAATGTTAATTCGCGAAGAAAATTAGATGAATACACAATTGTATTTATCGTATAATTTGTACTCGCCATTTGAATTTTTCCTCGGAAATTTCATCCGAAATTTCAATTTCATCCGAAATGTCACGTTTCCCAACGATAATACGATACGTTTGTTTCATCCTTTTTTATTCGGTACATTTAGGAGTCCATGTGATGACGTCATGTACTAATTGAAATGCGAATGTGAAGGATTGATATCACCCTTATTTATATCGGTTGTATTCCGAGAGGCATGACACAAAAATTTGATACAAAATAAGCTAATATAATTTTTACAATCGGAGCAGGTCAACGAAAACAAATAGACAAATGAATAAAATTGATAGACACGCGATGTAGTATAAACAGGAAAATATCTATTGAACAATCGTCATTTCATTAATATTATTATTCATTTGCTGCACTATAGAGCGCGAAAATCCGCGGGTGACGCGATAATAGCGCGCTGCCCACCTTTATTTGAGACTTCCGCCGCTTATCTTTCTCCTCTTCCGATCGCGATAAGTAAATAGGAGTAGGAGTTACGCGAGACTTTTGTATCAGTTGTTGCTCCGTGTTGTTGCTTAATTAACGTCCCCGGTATTATATCCAATCATCACACGATACGCTAACATGCCACGTGAGATACCTTGGATTTTCCGTCTACTTTCTACGAGGAATATGAGATTAAGTATTTAAGTCTGGGTCAGGGTCTACGTGGTGGTCGAGAAGACTTTAACGTCGTTATTTCGTAAAAGAGAGCTACTGTTATATAATTCGTTATGTAATCGAACCCTTAAAAAAGTCGAATTGACTCCCGCGCGATTCTGAATTTAAAAACGCGCTTGTACTCGCTGTCTCTCTTTCCTTCCTCCTCCCTTCCTCCCCTTCTTCCTATCTTTTCCGTCTAAAATGAGACCTTGGAGGACAATTCAAGAGTACTAGATCGTTCATCGGGGAAAAGCGTTGATTAAGGAGGATTTTTAAAGAGCTCACTCGGAACGTGATTTTAGGCGCAGCTTAATTAGCGCGCGAACGAAATCGTACACTTTCGCGACTTGTGAATTTTCCGTTCGTGCGTGAGTGCGTGCGAAAGTAAGTAACGTTTACCTAGGTAGAAAGTTGCGGCACTAATTCATTAATTAATGCTCAATTTGATATCGATGTTTGCGTCATCCCGATCTCCTTTTCTCTCCCTTGCTTTAATTATCTATTATCTTTCTGTTAGGTCTTTTCTTCTTTTTCTAATTTTGTAGAATTGTATCCTAAAACGAGGAAAGGTAGAGCAGCCACACTATTAAGACTGCGCTATTACAAGCACTTTTAAGCGCTACCGAGTGTCTCGCGGTGTTTTATGTCTCGGAAGGCGGGAAATGGATGGGGCATTATGTGAAATTTGTTCGAATGAAACGTGTAAGGTTCCACCACCGCATTGATATTATTTGATCTATCCCAACACGACATTAAAAGACGAAAATGCTGAAGGATTAAGATTTTCCGTCTAAACGATCTCTTTCCGCCTTTCTTTTGATATTTTTATCTTGTAATTACCCTTAACATCATTCAATCCTTACCCTTAACATTTCCACTTTGTGTTGGGGCTTAGTAAGGAAATATCGACCTAGAAGTCGAGTCTGTGTGTGTGTGTGTGTGTGTGTGTGTGTGTGTGTGTGTGTGTGTGCATTCGTGTGTTTCATTCGGACGAATCTCACATATCAGGTGTCTCACGTTTTTCCCGGTTCTTTGTCTTTCCTTTTCGCATTGCGTTCCTCGATAGTTTTCGTTTTTAAAAGCGATAAGGCATTGTCGGATATGTCAGCTGAGATCTTCGAACGTTTCTGGGATTGCGGTGTACATCGAAAGCTTTACAAAAATATCTCATCTTATTTTATCTGTCAAGTTCTCCCTCGTGCGTTCCCCGTCGTCTTCCGAAATCCTCGAGCCACCATCTCGTTCTTTTTCGTCCCTTGAGTTCAGCCACGATCCTCTCGATAAATTTTGTCGGTCAAACGAGAAAACTTCTCCTCTTCTTCCTATCTCTCCCTCTTTTTTCTCGTCCGGTAAGAAAAGTAAAGCGCAATTTCGACTGTTTTGCTTGCTCATCCTGCGCTCTCTTAGTTGCTCTTTCAGTACCCTGTTGATTTTCTTCTCACTGTGACATAGTGACTGAAGCGATTTATTATGTTCCCGTGCGTGCTATAAAACAATAGCGAAGAAAAGATTCATATGTGCTTCGGGAAATCCTTTTTTCGATTTGATGTGTTTCTCTTTCTTTTTTTCTTTTCTCTCTCTCTTCTTCGACGTGTCTATGTCACCATGAAGCCGTCATTGTCGGTGATCGGTGTGATTAAGCGCAAACTTTTTGGCACATTTGCTGAAATTTTCGGCCACTAAGCCCTTACAATACGATCGCTTCTCGAATACATCTAAAATAAATTTTCCCTCTGAGTGTGATTACCAATCATATGAGAAAATATATAATCGAAAAATATATATATATATATACATACATATATATTTGAATTATTATTATCGAAGGGCAAATTGAAATGAAAAATTGTAGAATCATAGCAAACAATTTTTGTGCAAGTTTAGCTGAAAAAGCCGAATATGTCAAAAATTCCCTTCCTGAAATTTGACTGAAGCGGAGATGAGACATTATATATATTTGTATGCAATGTTCATGTATCACATCATATACGGTAAGGGCTTAATCGCCTGGAGATTAAATGTTTCCCTTTGCTTGTGGCTCGATTTGGCTCTCGTACAACTGCATAATTGCTCGCACGCGTAACATATTCTATAGTTCTAACAATTTTTTTTTTTAATTGGAAAAATCACGGGCGATCCAGTTGTTCTTTTCTTTTCCGGTCATTGTATTAAAATACTCTCGACGCATTTATTATTACGCGCTATCCACTTCGCTCTAAACTTTTTATCTACGTGTGAAGGTAATACATAATACAGCTTCTCTATAAATCCTCAACTCATTTGGGTAACTAGCACTCTTGCGTGAAATCGTCGGAATCGTGCACATACGCGCGAGAATGAGTCTCGAGTTAATTTTTCCCGACTCGAGAAAAGAAGCACTCGTATCAAAGGGGAAAAAAACGATCTTCGATTCCTTGTCCGTTACAATTATCGATGATAACGTAATTGACTCGATCCCATCATCTGACGATGAATTACAGACACGGTGGAAAGCTCTCGAAATCATACAACGGTAATTTAGGCGTCGGGAGGAAAGAACATGAGTCTCTTTCCCCTTTTCAATTAAGTGCTTTTTCCCTGCAGCCAGAGTTTATTCAGAAAAATTCACCTCTCAGATCTCTTCGCAGAATCCCCCGTGATTTCCCATCACTTGAACTCGAACTCGATCAGGCCCTTGCTATGTGTGTATGTGTGTTCGTGTATGCACCTCTAAGTATAATTTTCTCTTTGAAAATACCGCGTACGCTTTTATTTTATATCTTCTTTAAATTATTCCCTTCGGCGAGACGCGCTTTTAACGCCCAGTAGGTACGATTTGCAATTCCGCTACAGTAGTAATTTTTCCTCTCTCTTCTTTTTTTTCCCTTTCCTCTTTCACCGTAATACTTATATGTACATGTATAAATATGTGTACGTTGTGTACGTGAGTAATATAGTTCTTTTAAGCCTCAACAATTCACATAACAAACGAGTCGACGCCATCTCGATTTCGGTCAAGATCGTCGTTAATTCCGCCTCGATGACGATTATCGACGCACTTCGGCCATTCGACGGACAAAAAAATAATCGTTAACCCTCCCGGGTCGCGATATCCGTTGCGCACACGTGATGTCTGGTAATCGTCCGTGTTTTTTACAATTCGATTAAGTATTTAATTAAACGTGATATCTTTATCCTCTTTCTAACTCAATTGCTTCGACTTTTTATCTTCGCTAGACTAATTTTATCCTCAACCATTAATTGCTAAATGAACGGAAACAATGGCGATATAATTTCCCAGAAGAATCAACTTCGGCAAATCTTAAACTTCGGAAATGGATCGTTAAGTTGAAATGATTGAAAAATATACGCGGTGGTAGTGTATTCGCGCGGATGTATCGCGCGCCCGAGGAGTTAAAATTCTCTACACACAACGCAATAAACGAACGACATCCTAGCGACGCCCGATCAACGTCTACCAACTACGTTAACGTTAATGTATATAGTAACATTTAACAGACTATTAAGCGATATTAGGCGCGACTTCGAGGACCAGCCGAAAGACACCTAATCACTCGAATTAACGAAAATCTTGATCAACATGGCCGCGACCGAGAAGCGGGAGGGAGCGACTTCGAATTCGTCGAATTCCACAACGAAGTTTCGAGTCTAAATCGGAATCACGTTTTAATCTAATCAATCGATGCATTGTTACAAAACATTCTTGTAAATCTTCAGCGAGGACAAATTATTTTCACACGAGTAGAGAAAGAGCGAGAAAGAGAGAGAGAGAGAGAGAGAGAGAAAGAGATTCGCGTAATTTCGCGCACGAATCTCGCGTTTATTTGATTTATCTTTCCCTTTGGACTCGCGCCCTGCCGCCTCTCGGTTGCGCGTATCTTCCGCATTTCTCATAATTGATCAACGGCGCGATGCCGACCGGAGCGGACGCCACTCGACCTAGTCGTCGTCGCGGCCCGCGCAAATATACTCCCGTAAACGTGTGTGTCTGTGAGTGTGTGAGGTAATCTTCACGCAACACTGTGAGCATGTAGGTCTGCACTCTCGTTGCATTCGCTTGCGCGTTCCCGCGATCGCACGTGATGGAGAGAGCGTCACCGTATCTCCCCGAACGAATCCCTTATCGATTAGCAGCAATTTATATATATTTAGTATACGTGAAACAGCTTGCGTTAGTTTGGCACATTGCACGATCCATTACGTTCCGCTTCGTTTCCTCTCGTCCTCGTCCCCGAAGCAACCATCGGATGCTGTGCTCGCTACGACGCTCCGATGCCGATGAAAAATATGATCGATTTTACTTCCCCGCGGCCTCCTCCGAGGACATTCCCGCGTCTCGGAGCTATCTCGCGTCGAACGGCAGCATCCTCGTGACCGACGACGACGATGATGATCGCGCAATTAATCGACGAACGAGTAGTTTCTCGGCTCACAGAGGCGCCACAGACCGGCTCGTTGCCTTCGGGACCTTCGGAGTTCACCGGTCTCGGCGCTCTCGGAGTGGCTACTTGCTCTCTCTATCGAACTGTCTGTTAGAGGAAAATATGTACAGCGGTGTATTATATATATACAGTTAAAGGGATTTTCTCTTTCGTGGCGGTCGTCTCGCGACGTTGAACGCGACGCAAATTTATCTTCTTCGCATGACCGCCGGTCACGCGAGGAGAGGAAAGTATTCGAGCGAGTGCGACTTCGGCTAAGCTGCGCGACAGTCCCCGGGGATTCTCGGATTTCCTCGTATCTCGTTGGCAGGATTCGTGGATTTCGATATCCTCGAGTTAACTTTGTGAAGCCTCGACCTGATCCTCCGAAAGTCCCGAGCAGAGTCGGAAGCCGGTTTCGTCATCCTCCCGGCGTCTCGTCGTTCCCTTCGCTTCGTCGCCCCTCTCCGTGTTTTCTGAATTTTGTTGTTGTGTTGTTTCGCCAGCGAGTGAAGTTCCCACCACCAGGGCCAGGTAAATTAGCAGCTGACCGACAGCTCGGCCGTCCGAATCGAGAACTCGGGGAGACGGGTAGTTGTTTAGAACTCTCTCCGCGAGGCTAAATCGTGGATTGTCCGGAATAATTACCGGTGTCCATCAGTCTCGATCGAATTCAACGGCGGCGACGCTCCTGAATCGCCGCCGGCCGAGCTTTGGTCAGGTTGGGCTACGGTGGTTCCGGCTCGGAGGTGGGAGATTCCTGCTACGCTTCCAGGAAAATGAGCGCCGCCGGCTTCGGCTCCAGGTTGCTCTTCTTCGCCTCCACCACCAGGAACTCGATCTCGTTCCGATCGCGCCGCGCGAACGACTCGGCGATCAGCCGCGCCACCTCTTGATGATGAAGCCCTGAAAACCACGCGGAATTAATCCCCTCGTTCGAAATGAAATTTTCTATTGATTCTAAGATATCTCAATTTTATTAACAGTTAGAGATGATTCTTTTTTATGAATTCTGGAATTTTATGCAGAATTATTTAGAATTTTGTTTACAAATTTTAGAATTCTTATCGGGAAACCTGGGGACACTTGATCTTCCCTTTCGATTTTGTTGAGGATTTCAAAAAATGAAAACAAAATCGAAACGTTCTTATGCTCATATCATAGATACTTTAATAGTATATCTAACCACATCGATCAAGTTAAAAAATAATAATTCTTAAAGTAATTTTTAATGAAACAATCGAAATATGCCCCTATTCTGGGAAACTTATTCCAGGAATGGAACTAAGACTTCATTCAATGAGATCGTATCATCTCTATGTTTTAATTAGTATAATAAAAGATATTGAATAATCATAATTAATTTCTATTAAAATATTCTCTATTAAAAATTTAAAATTAAACAAGTTATAAAATATAATCTTCAAAATAAAATAAATTATACTTGTCTTAGTACAATTATCAGTCAAAATTATTATAGAATAATTATTTCCTACAGTTAAAAATGAACACTACTATCAACATAAAAAAAAAAATATTTAATCTTTCCATTATCGAAATAATGGCTAAGGATTGATTGTTCCCAGATTTCCTTATAGTGAGCAGCAAATATTTATGGTCGCTAATGCCAAAAGTGATATTTTTTAATAACTCTACATGGAAAAAAATTACTCTTAAATAAAAAATAAATATTCTCATGTATGAGTAAGAATATCATAATCTTCTTAGGGACATTTAGTCTTGATTTGATTGTATGTATATTGATGCAAGTATTACTTGAACTCAATTCAAGACTAAAAATCTTTTAAGATTATAATATTCTTGTTTATATATGAGAATATCTATTCTTGATTTAAGACTAATTTCTCTCTGTGTAGAATCTTTAGAAATTTGTGAGGAATTCTAGGAACAAAGGAGTGATTATATCTATTGAGAAAATACTTTTCGCTAAGAACATTTATCGAGAAGATGGGTCATGCGATACCGCATTAAAGATCTATTGTTCTTTCGACCTTGCCCGCGTATTACCTTCAACTTTCTGGCCGTCAACCTCGAGGATGAGCTGACCGACTTCGAGGCCGCCAGCCTCGTAAGCTGCACCATTATCCTGCAATGAATTACCGCACGCGTTAGTCACGTTTATGGCATAATATTGTTTATGCCGTCGTAAATGGTGCTGGCGATAAATTCACTCGATGCATATTAATCGCGCATTTTGATGCCGAACTTCATTTAAGCAAGAGACAGTCAAGTGCCTCTCGTAATGCGAGCATGTCGTAATACAAAAGATATTTCGACGTAATGTATCTCGTTAAAAGGATCCTTCATCACTGAGTAAAGAGATATCAATTTCAAGTACAATTATATTATGCAAACAAGTTGTTAGACAATAATTAATATTATAAATAATTAATCACTCAAGATATTTTCCAAAAACCAGCGTTCGATATCAGAGATGCACTTTTCGCATGAGATTTGCCGCTTTTCCGAACTTGGAAGATTAAGCTTGAAGTTAATTAAACGACGAAATCCTGTCGCTCGTTTGCATCCGGCCGATGTTGCAAATAATAGCACTCAGCGTCGTTAACTTCATTCTTAGCCTCGCTTTTCCCTTCGACCCAACATCCCCTGACGTCAACTCGAACTTCACAGCAGCAATCCAATAGTCCCTTAATCTCAGCCTAATTTCGCACTCAGCTAACGTCTTTCAAACTCATTTCGACCACCCTCTGACTCGTCTCGAAATCCCTCGGCATCGCCTTCACAAGCCCCCTTTCTAATCCGCGACTCTTCGACGTCGCTTCGACTTCCTTCTGTCCCGCACGCTCCCCTCCCTGCCCCTGCTTCGTCGAATTAACGATTAGCATGGCAAAATACCCACGTGTATGTTGATGATCCGGGGCAGTGGATGCTTGGTGTTGGCGCCGCCCTCGATGGCGATGCCCAGAATCGACTTGGTCTTCCTCACGGTGATGCGCAGGTTGCCCTGGTGATCGGGCACCACTAAGGCGCCGTCCTCCTCGCGCCTCTCCGACATCTCGCTGCGCGTCAGCCTCTGCACGCTGTGATGTCGGCGCGGCGGGCCCCCCGCGGTTCCACTTCCGGCGGTTCCGCCGCCGGAGCCGCCCTCCTCAAGCAGCTGCGCCTCCTGCATGTCGAAGCTTCGCGAGAGCTTGTGCGCGAGCTCCTGGAACGGGCACAGCTTGCATTCAAACGGCGATAGTCGCGTGTCAGGCCTTTCTTCCAGCCGCCAAGCCGGATTCGCGGCGGCAACCGGAAACTGTTTTTGATCGCACCTCGATTAAACTCGAATCACCAAATATCGCGAAGAATGTGATCGGTTTTATTATCCGGTGAATACGGTAAAATTGGAAGTTACAGTCGAATTGCGAAGTCTTAATTTCAAAATATTCTTGATTACAATTTGCACAGCATATTTTATCCGAAGAACGTGGAACCTGGAATCTGACGGACCCGTGGACGTCCTTTGGATGTCTTTGGAACATCCCTTAGAGGTCTGTGCTGTATGGGAAATTACAGCTTTCATATTTCAATTTTTTAATTTCGACTTTCAATTTCAACTTTCAAGTTTTGAGAATCGTATATTTTAAGTCTCAATGTAACATCAATTGTATGCAACATAATTTATTTCCTGCGACCGCTTCTCCAAAATCACTTTCGACTAAAATAATTTCCAATAATTTTCCGTTAATTCATTTAGATTTATAATTTTGTTCGAGAAAAGGGGCGCTGATGGTATTCACTCGTTTAATCAATTAAATTGAACATGTTGCAGCCGCGTATCCGAAATATCATCTCGATGTGTACACACACACACACACATACACACACACACGCACGCGCACACGCACGATGACAGCACATAAGAGCTAAAAAGGCTTATGCTAGCGTATTCGCGTGCACGCTGCAATGGAAGAGCGTTCTGGTATTTCACGAAGCTTCCGATATTAAAGTATAGAGATTGTATACACAGTCGTATTAATTCTCGTACTCTCTTCGTAATTTCAAAATGCATTTCTCCGTAAAACGTCGACACTTGGATATAAAATACGAAAGTGCTGATCGGAAGCTGATAGAGAAAGACAGAGAGAGAGAGGGAGAAAGGGAAGTGTATTTAAAAATACGTTCGAAGTGCATTCCAACCATCCTCTCGATACTTTCTCATCTCGCATGCCTTATCTAGCGTGCTGGAAATTAAACGGGAGGTAATAGTAAAACGAAAATAAAAGTCGGAAGGTGTCTCAATAGTGAAGTTTCTATCTCTCCCCGTCATACAGTTTTAATAGCAAACATTCTCATTAAGGATGAACAAAGAGAGATGTCCATTTTGAACGGTGACGGTAAAATTGAATAACACAAAGGAAGGCGTTTCAACGGTAAAGAACACCTCGTTTTCATTGTTTTGATGTTATATTAGAAGGATCTCAACAATAGAGAAAAATCGGAAGGCCTCTCCAAACAGTGAAATAACACCGATCTTTTCTCTCAAACACGTTTTTTCCCGTCTCTCTCGCGTTTGATTTCGAGTCCATTGTTCCATTTCGCTTTTCCTTGCGTGCATATCACATTACCTATGTGCATGTATGTGAATTATATGTGCTGACACGCTAACATATAATGTACATACGTATAAGAAAACGGTTGTATATGTATTGACATATGTTTAATATATATATATATATATATATANATGTTTTATATATATATATATATATATATATATATATATATATATATCTAACTATATATATATATATATAGATCATAAGAATATATATATATATATATCGAAAAATTGATTCATGCTTGCTGATAAGGCTGGTAGCAATTAAGTGTTGATAGTGCTCGGAGATACATAGTGGCGGTGGTGGTGTAGTGGTGGTGGTGGTGGTGGTTGTGGTGTTTGTCGCGTCATTATCATAAGGCTGATTGTTCTCGCTATTGTTGCCGCCGGGCCCGACTTTTGGCACGACCGGCTTACCGTCAAGTGCAACAGCAGAAACGACACATTGATAGCAGAGATATATTTCCATCGCGGCATTTCTATCGCAGTAAAGACGATACCGAGCTAACGTAATACCGACTCGCTAGACGACTAACTCTGCAAGACTAATTCGCGCTACTCAGAACAGTCATAGAATCTTTTCTACCGCGTCGTCACGTCTAGTTTAAAAATGGTTTCATTAAGAGCGCATGAAAGGTTTGTGCGGCAAAAGAACAGACTACATGTACTACGTAGTTGTGAGGAAAAATGGAAAATTGAATATACAAATTAGATAATTATATTTTAATTTATGTTATATGTTGTGTTATATAATATGTATGAAATGTGTGTAATAGTAGAAAAATATTTAAACCATGTGTTGGAATGCAATAGAAAAGACTCTAGTTATTTCTCTTGAGCTATTCTTGAATTCTTTTGTACTACCATTTTGTACGACACTCATGCAACTGGGACGACAACAATCGACTTTCATCTCACAAATGATCACGTTACATTCTTTGTTGCTCTTGAAATGGAGAATTCTTCTCTCAGTTCTATAGTAATATGTATAAATATTATTATGTTATATCCGTATTAATATGTAACTTTCAATAAATTATATATATAAGAGCATACCACTCGTGTAGTGGATTAAATATTAATTAGTGCTTTATAATAACAATATATTGAGCTTTAATTAAGGCGATCAGAGTAAATTATACATCGCGCAACTACCGGATCAAATTTAGATCAATAACTTGCAATTAGTTAATAATTTTCATCGATATACCCAATGTACACGAAAGAGATTATTTCTTCGTGATTTTTAACAATCTAACTTGTTGAATTTAAAAAGACGAAAAAAGGTGCGAGGATCGTGTGTTAATTAGTTCGGCTCGTTTCCTCGGGAGAAACGTAAATCGAGAATGGTGAAAGTGTGCCCACGCGGTGTGTCACGTGGACACACACACGCAGGTACGCGTGCACGCACGTCGTCAGTACAATGAGCCCTGCTCTCTTCCCACATGATGATCTCGTCGATTTTTCTGTCTGGCCGGAAATTTCTCTTTCTACCTGAGGCATACACCCACGACGTTCGAGCGGGAAAAACTTGCGCGAGAAAAGCTCACATCGTGAGCTTCTGTAACATATTGACATCCACACCGAAGGATTCGTTAAGATGACAATCAATTTTCTACAAAATATACAGGATGCGTCCTTATAAGAGCGATTTGTTAATATTTCGTAAAATTCTTGATTTTAATTTAATAAAATTATCGTAAGTACAACTTGCAGTAAATGTTTATGCCGACGAATATATGCCGCGTTAGAAAATTCAGTATCGCACTCGGTACAGTAAAAAATTTTATGTTAAAAACGGTGCACTGAAGTTTTGTGTTATTTTAACATAGAGAGAATGTGTTAAAAAGTACACGAAATAATGTTAAATTAATGCGTGCATCTCGACAACATGTTGACAAAGTGAATGTATTAATTTAACATTATATTTGCGTATTTTTTCCCGATACTTCCCATGTAAAATAACACAGAATTTTAATGAACCGTTTTTGACACAAAACTTGTCACGGTGGGTTAATTATTTCGATAATTGATATTGATAGAGTTCGTGAAAATATCTCGCGCGTACGAAAATTCCTCCCTGTCTTCAATGTGAGTAAAGTGATCGTGCATGCCAAGACATCTATGTGAATATATAGCGCATATACATCCCCGTGCCCGTATGTATATACATCTATGTACAGAGTGTCTCGTCCGATCAACTTCGAATGACAGATTCGGGGACGAATTTGGACTTTCTTTACTTGTATTGAGAATTCGATCAGTACTTTCTACCTTAATCTCTAGTCTAATTGTTATTAAAAAAAAGAGCAACGCTCAAGCATAACCAAAAATATTTGTTGAGGGAAGTTCGTTTGAACTTAAACGAGCAACAAGACCGCACTATCCATTCATTCTCATGACGAGTTACGAGACTACGAAGAAATCAATTTTCAATCTCTTATTAATCACTATTTTTTTTAACAGTCTCCGCTCTTTAATCTTCCCGCAATTAGATTTTTCTCGGAATTATCGCGGGAGGAGAAGTGACTCCAGATTCGTCCAAACCTGCGATTAAATTTCGACACGACGAAGACGAGAGAGAGAGAGAGAGAGAGAGAGAGAGAGAGAGTGCGAGGGAGAGAGAGATAGACAGATAGAGAAAGAGGGAGAGTAGAGTAGAGAGAGAGAGAGAGAGAGAAGACGCTCTGTATATAGATGTAATCCTAGTGATCGTGCTAGTATGTAAAGACAAATCGTAAAAAGTAGCATGTGCAAGACATCTAAGATAAAAAACACGTACACACCTAACGCTATGTCGACTAATTTCGCTAGCTCTAGGAGCACAAGGATACTTCGTAGTGTGAGAGAAATCTAATTAGGAAGAATTCATGCCGAAGGGAGCAAACGCTTTCGGCAGCTTGTATCGCGTCAATTTCCGCGCATCGCGTTTACCTGCTTATTCACCATTTTACCTTGCCAACCGGTCGTATGTGCCGCTCATGATTAGCGATTACTATTACAAATCGGGAGGAAATTTTACCGATAATCGTCGCGACTTGCCGATAACTTTTCGTCCGTCGCGCGATCGAGGTACCGAATTCATTTCGGTTATTCATCGATCGATCACTTTTTTCTCCGTCGAATTTTAAGCGATTTTTCTTTTTCATTTTTTTTCTCGATTATACCCATGAGTCCGTCTTTTTCGAACGGCAGGTTGCGTAAACGTGACCCGAATAAACGCATATTTAAACGCACCCGATGCAACCGCGACCTCGCCGGAAGTTTACGATGTCTCGTTGTTCCAGTATAATGCGATTTTTATTGCGGAACTTTATTGCCGCCCTGTCCTCCGTTCTGTGTTATTTTCTCTTTCGCCTTGCCAATTATATCTCGCTATAACTTACAATTCGATTATATAGCGCGACTATCCGTGCAGAAAAGAAAGTTGGATATTTTGCCGAGGGTAGTCATTTGCTAATTTGAAGAATAATAAAGTGTGTCTTTCATATACCGCTTAAATAAACAAAGAAAAGTGAAATTGCAAGAAATGTAGGGATTATGCGTGAAAAAAACACATAACAAAAACAGTTAGATATATTTTCGAGATTTCGCAGACTTTCCTTCTTAACGATACTGGGCTCATGATCTATCTTACAACGGGGAAGTATTTAGAATTAATTTACGATGTTAATTATCACTTTCCCCGTTTCTGTTATGATGTCATATCAAGCGTACACTTAGCAACGGTGATGAACTCGATTGCGACTTCGCTTTGCATTGTAATTTTTCCGCCGTGATGTTATCGCGATTTCCGGCGAGATCCGGACAGAACGTTTTCTACGTTTCCTCGCTCCGACACGAAAATCGCCGCTCGTTGCACTGATTGCACCCACTCCCTTCTGATCGAGGCATGGTAGATTGTCGAATCGATGCCGCGTACACGTCGCCCTTACCCTCCCACGAGGGCGTCCGCAAGTCCGAAAGAATTGGATTGCGTAAACTACTTCAACGAATATCTACATTCGAATTAAAAACAAAAATCAGCCTCTTGAAGCACACAGAAACGAAAGCAGATTTAAAATCGGAGAAATTGAATGCGTTATTTCGATTCAGAGCAAGATTCGATTCATAGCACACGTTACATCTGAAATTATCGTTGAGACTCCGCTCGAAATTTTCCAAATTTCTCTCTCAATCCACTTCTCTCCTTCATGGACACCCTCGTTCTCCCCCCGTCCTACCGTGAATCGATTGCGAAGTATCGATGGCGCAGAATGAAAGAAAAGTCGAGATAAAAAAAAGTGAAAGAAAGATATAAGACCGTGCGTGTCTGAGAAAGAAAGAGAAAAGAGAGATAAAGTGACAGAGAGAGAGAGAGAGAGAGAGAGAGAAAGAAAGAGAGAGAGAGAAAGAGAGAGAGAGAGAGAGAGAAAGAGTCGATTGCTGTTCGTTGGATGGGAAAACTTACGAGGGGCCTGGCGCCCCAGTACCAGGATTTGACGCGTTGCGTGAGCCCACCGAGTAAGTGGGACCTCCAACCACCGAAACCTCCACCACCTCCACTCTCCGAGCTCCTCTCCTCCCTGCCTTCGTCCTCATCCTCCTCCAAATCGCGATCCCTCTCGCCTGCGCCGCCGCCCCGTCTCCCGTTACCGATCATCTCGGCGTCGCTACCCTCGCAACCCCCGTCGCTCTCCTGCGTCGCGGAATCGCATTGCGCACAACACAACCGGAAATGCCTCATGTTAGCGCGCTAAATCACCGCCACCCCTTACGCTGCTAATTACATTGGCGCGGAGACGCGCGATGCGAACGACGTAGGTGTGAAAGACGGGCACGTCGAGTCGTGCGATACGGTGAGGGTGCGTGTGTACGCGAGGAAGGCACGTATGTGAGGAAGAAATATGTCGGGTTCTCAGAGATTAACACGCGCCCTATTTGCCGGGGGAGAATCTTCTCTTTTCTATGTTACGATAATGAGTCAAGTCTTAATACAACCTCGAGTGGATTTAGAATTATTATTAATTAAATGTGACGCAACATTCTTCTCCCCTTCTTTCTTAACCATTTATCTCCTTCTTTTTGCAAATGACACGGTGGAAGTTCTCGCTGGTTGAGGCTGATGAAACCGCTACTCTTAGGAGTGCCAATCGGTCATCCTTCTGAATCTTTCGCACACATTCACCGGCTTCGTGCGTCTCCGCAAACTTGTTACCGATATGCCCATTCTTCAAAATTGCGCGTAATAAACGCGCTCGGATTCGTTCAGATAGTGTTGCACGCATTTGTCTCGCCCTTGGGTTGACTCACTTCAGCCTTAATCGCGCCGACTTCTCCGTTAATTCCTTCGTCTTAAAACCGAGCTCTCTGCGAGCTTCGTCGTCTCTCCTCTTCTTTTCTCTTCATCTCTCTCGGGCAGCCACGGTAATCCGTTATTTCCTTCCTCAAATTCCGCCGTATTTGCATACGTTTTACGTCGTCGTTTGATGTACAGGGCGATACTCTCGGGCCGGTTGACACACAGTCAGCTCCTCTCGATCGGTGATCTATCGTTGAAAGCGATTTCCGTCGCGGAATCGGCTTCATCGTGACGTCGGCGTCAGCGGTTTTCCCCGAGAATTACGATCGCGCGCGAGTAACAGGATACTTGGAAAGTGCGTTATAATAATTGGATATAATAACTCATCTCTTTGTAAACGATCATGGGGACCTACATGATCGTCACGCGCGTGTTTATGATCATTTTGCGCGGGGACGCGTGACGGAGCGCAGGTGGGCCCGATTGTTGCCGTCTTAACTGGAGCACGTCCTCTTAGCTACGTGGATCCGCAGTCACACGATACAAAAAGCGTCTTGGTTATACCAGGCTGTAATGCCCGTGAGAAAGCGCATTTAACGATTACACTGCGAGGAGGCGATCGATAAGTGGAGACTGAAAAGGAGAATAGAATAATTGTTTCTTCTTCATTGATAATCTGGCGATCTGACGGAGGCAGGTTTTCAAAAAAATTCAATCAAGGGATTTCTTACTGCAATGAGCACAATATTCGAGCACTCGGATAATCCTCCGAGGGTTTATAATAAAATCTAGAAGATAAAGAAGAGGAGTATCGCGCGGCAGAATTGGAAATTATTCGAATTAATTTTAGCGCATCATTTGGATAAAACTTTACTTATTATTTGCGAACAATACGAATAACGAATAAACTATTCGCGTATCTGTTTAAATACATTACTGGATTACTTCTGTATAAAAGTGTTATTTATAGATTTATTTATTATTTCAAATTAAATTTGCCCAAGTCTGTCGCGCGCCACGTGCCACACATAGTTTAGATAGAAAATAATAGACTTGACTTAGTACACCGAGAATTAACCTCGCGATCGGCATTGAATTCAAAGCGGCTTAGCTTCGAATCTGTCATCGGCATTGTTCCAAATTCAAATCGCGTCTTCGTGGTCACCCAGTAACCTTAGTCTCGGTGACGGCAGGAAATAATAATAATCTGCTTATTAATGGGTTCGTCGCTGCCGCCGCCATGCGGCCGGAGAAAGTTTTGGAGCGGCGTGCCGTTATATCGTGGAACGAGGATCACGTAGAACAAACGGAGGTCCCAAGGCGGATTCGAATGGGGACCGAGGAGGAAGACCAGTGTTTTACGATTTCACGATGTGGGTCAACTGTCGCGACGCGTTCGTCGATTCCGCGGTTAAGCAGTCGCGACGAAGTTTCTCGTTCCTGGAACGAGTAATCGAGCAACCGGTCGTTCCTGTTCTTCTCTCGTCCGGGAGCGATAGGAAATGAAACGATGTTTCTCTGTTGGTCACCCGGTGATGATGACACCTGTCGAACGAACTTCTCTCTATGATTTCGTGCCCGACGATGCGGCAGCGGTGTTCCGATAAACAGCCCAATTGAAATCGATTCGACCGGTATAACTTCTGAGATAGATTTAGTTGTCAATTTTAACGAATTTAAAATATCCTAATATTAATTAGTGAAAGTAGAAGCGAAACGAGATCGGTGTAAATGGACGCTTGAATGAAAAGTTGCAAGGTGGAAAATTTTCTTCTAAATGAGGACAAAAATACGAGGTAGGAAGAAATTAACTTTGGGATCTCTTAGATATTAAAAATACAATTTATATTTCTCGTGTTCGTTTATTATTATCAAAAGATTACGTATCTCGACTGAAGACGGCCTTCTAATGTTTATTTTCTCCTCGCTAGATGTTTTAACTTTCCATAGTTCTTCGATAAAATTGTATATTAACATGAACGTTCCTTAACGCGAGAAAAATGATAAAATCAAGACTTTAAATAAACTTTCGCCATTAATAGCACAATATTCTCAGAAGCGAATGTTATCACGGAGGCTGGTAATCCTTATCAAACCGAGATGCCCATTTTTGAACCGCGTGCTCTACGCCACGCCTAACTCGTCGTCCGTAGATTGCTGACCAACAAGCTCATGGATCACGTCGATCTCCGCGCGTAGGTGTCACTCACAAACTGGTTTGAAGAGTGACGCAATATGGAAGTTCGACGAACTCCTAACCCCCACGTTATATCCTCGTTTACATAATAATCCTTATCTTGACACTTTGCGTTCGATCTTATCATCGCTAACAAGCGGTCGAATTCGTTAAAAGAAATCAAATTACACCTTCCTTCGACTTCGTTTCATACATTACATTATCTCCTTATTCGCTTTAATAAACAGTCCACACGAATTTCCGCAAATTAATTTCGGAACTAAAAGAACGGCCGAGAAATACTTCTTTCATCATCGTTACGCGTTATGAATCCCACATTTTGCCACATCTCATTCGTATCACATTCGTTCTCGCACATTGTCGGCGAACAGTCTTCTTATACCAAGTTCATTCTCGAGAAGCACCTTATTATCTACAAACCGGAAAATTAGACTGCCCGTGTTTACCGTTGTTTATCTCAACATGTCCGGTGCAAGTAAAAAAGAGATCGTGCAGTCAGAGGTGTCACGCGATCCATCTCGCCTCGTTACATCATCAGCTGCGCGCAACGTACGTATTGATGCGTTCGCGCTCCTCTTATCACCAACATCTTCCGCTCTCTTGCGCGCACGATGGACCCCCGTTCGTTTTGTACTTTCTTTTTTTCTTTCGAATCGCATAATTGCGATGCGGCCGATACGATCTAGGGCCGTGTCATTTCGTTACGCCCCTGTTATCAGACTCTCGGGGAGTCCCGAAGAGAGAGGGATGCACCTAGGACTGTATGTACGTGTAACCTGCATTCGACGCAGGCTGCCGACCTGGCAACGTTGTAAGAGCCGGTCTTAGGAACGTAGCCGGGATCCTCGGGCCCGAAGAAGCGAGATTCGCGGGATCACGATTTTCCCACGAAATATCACGCGTTATCCTTCGACCGTTGAACCCTTATCTCGATAATACAAGAATTTCCAGGAATAATCGAAATAAGTGAACTAAAAGTACGCGGAAAACGGCAGATAATACAGGGAAAGAATAGACGAGGAAGTGTTGCATAGAGAAGTGGTAAAAAATTTACAAAGAAAAATAGTGCAATGCGAAGGTGTCGTAACGCTCGAAGGCTTCGATCGAGCCGGACGGCTCGTAAGCTTTTTTTTTGCGGGCCCAAGAGCGTTGTTTCTCGCTTCTGCTCTGTCGCTTACGTTCCTGACCTTCTCTCACCTGTTACCTGTTCCACTCCTCCTGCTCTCACCTCCGTCTTAATTCATCCTTCTCTCGCTCACTCGTACACGCACGCCATGGCGGTCCCTCTCTCTCCTTCCCGCCTCCTACCTGTGCTTGTTGTTCTCGTTCTCTCCCTCTCCCTCTCTCTTTCGTTCTCTCTTTCTCCCCTCCCGCCCGTCTCCTTCCGCGCTCTCTCTCCTCGGGGCTGACTCACTCTCTCGATCAGGTAAACGTAAACCTGAGAGCTGGCCGCCACTTCATACTCGATTCCTGAATCAGTCGCGCAGGCACCAGCGAAACGAGCGCTCTCCACGCCATCGTTCTCGATCGCAGTCGTCTCGACCGTGTCTTCCCGATCGCGATTTCGTCCTCGTGCTGGTCCACGCGTTCCTCCTCTCACGAGAGACCGTGATCCGGAGGAGCTACCGAAACCCTTGCACATCGCGATCGCCGGATCCCGTTCGTCAGATCCGAGCTCTCGTACCCTCAAACAGTCAGCAGGTATTTATCTCGACCTCGGGGAAATTCCCCGAAGCCGTTTTCACCCGTTAGAGAAGCCGCCGAGACTCAATATTTACACCTCAAACATTTCCCCAACCAAAACATTCCCATGGATCCTCGACGATCTGTCCTCCGCTATCACGAACTGAAAGTTTTTCACACTTCGCGCGTGTCCCTTCACATTGCTAAGCTCGCGTCTATTAACTTCTGTACGCGTTATTCACGCGTGTCATGCATACGTGTGTGAGTGTCCGTGCTCGCGATTTATCCAGACTTGACGTTACACAGGGATTACCTGCGCCTATTATCGCGGCCTCTCGTAATTCCACTTCACAAACACTCGTATCTTCAGCGACGCACGAAGTCCGCAACGTCGCTCACGCGTTCCGACTCGAAACGATGCACGAAATATTCCGCGTACCGGGAGATGTCTTAAGTGGGTTAACAAACGTCAATTGACATTCCGCGTCGACGTTGCGTTCACGCCCGATGTAAATCGCGCGCTTCTCGCTCGGGTTTCGTCGAGTCGGCTTTTATTCGCCCCTCCGAATCGCAAACGCGCCGCTCGAACGTTGCCCCCCGCACGGCGACGATTTTTTTCGGGGCGAAACGTGGCCCGCTTGCGGTAAAGCGTTCGTCGCTGCGTTTGAGCGATGCATTATGCGAAAAGTGGGACGAGCGCGGTGATAATTGAAGGCGCAAGAACCCGGCATGTCCAGTTTCTTTTTTCGACAGATCGCTTGATTTATCACTTAATGCTCGGCAAACAGTGCGCTCGACGCGCGATAACTGGCACGTTCAGATCACACGACGCGAGAAGAGAACACGGTAAATTTAATTTTCGATAACGAGGACTCGAACTTGGTGTGATATTATCTCGCAAATCCAGAGAAGCGTAATGTCATTATCATTCTTTTTTACGCAGTAAAAAAATGTTGCGTTAAATTTAATATCTTCACAATTAATGTCTCAAACGGTCCACTCAAAGTTTTGCGTTAAACTAACACAAAGTGAATCTGTGACACATATTGAAAAGTGACACATATTATGTAAAAAATTAATGCAAAATTAATACATTAATCTATATTGAAGTATAAGACGTATTAACGCTTACAGGGGTTGTCATCGACACAATACAAAATGAGATTTGATATAACATAAACACAATATGATTAACACATGGGTATGTTAAAAATTTAACGCAAATTTTAACAAGAACCGAAATGTTTTTTTACTATGTAAAAAGCCAAATATTTCTTCACTTTTAAAGAAAATTATTTCTAACATATTCATAATTTAATAAAGTATAATACTGTTTCGCTCTATTCAACTTTCTGTTCGGAGAAATGTCGAAAGATCAATTATTGAATTATTTCACGCATTTTCGACGACATTTTAGAACTGTCGCGTTTACGTAACGTGCGTCCTGAAGAAACAAATAATCTTCAAATAGAATTTTCGACGCTTTCCCTATAACGCTTAGGAAATTGCACTTGTCCACAGTCTCCTGCAGTCCCCGATTACTATTCCCCGTCGGAAATTTCACGCTGTATCGAAAACCTTTCGTTCACGCGTATCGCCGCGTAATTACGCCGCTTCGATTAGGAAACCGCTGTGCGACCGATGAAATCTAGCCGCGGCGGGATCATTAAGCGAACAGAAGGCGGGGTGATAATAATCCCGCGAAGCTGAGTGTGGTACATGCAGGTGCACGTGAATACACGCGGCGGATGGCAGTGGCCGATAATAGAGTCGCCGTAAAACTCGTTAGACCGTAACGTCTGTCTTTGCGCGGCGAGAATACGGAAACCGCGGTCCTAAAATAGAAACGTCAGAATCTGCCGGATGTACGGATCCTTAGAGTCTGTTCGACTTACTTTATGCGAAAATAGTCGTTAAAATGAGTTTTTTAACTAGAAAATTATTAGATTAATTAGAAGATTATTAAATTATTAGGAAATAAGATGGTGGTGTAACATATGTTTCTGTGTGTATTTTTCTCGTCGATAATTTTTATATAAACGTGTCCCGACCTTTCTATTTTTCATAATTTTTATTTATGCGAACGATGGTCCCCATCATGTCTCATTTTTATTTAATTTACTTATTATATAATCGATTTAATCTAATTTATTTAATATGATAAATTCTGGAATGTTTGAAGGTGATTATAGATTTTCTTCGTCGCCGATTGACGATAAGATCACGATAAGATTACGATAATCGGAGTTTGTTGTTGACATCGGTATATGTATATTTGACAGATATTGACTACGTGCTCCGAAAATCGCTTACTCAGTTTATCCTCGGTCTTTCTTTCTGCAGAAGATCGGCGTGTTTTTCTCACCCTTGATTCGTTCTCGATACGACCGGGCGTAAACAACATCGTAAAATCCCAATAGATCGAGTTATTTTCTTTACCTCAAGGCCCGTGCGCATTTTCAATCTCCATAGACACTCGACATCATGAGATCCTCGATCTTGGACATCTATATGCGCCATTGTTTGCGGGACCATCATTCGAGATCACGGATAGATAAAGATTGAAACAGATTTGCCGGGAAGATTATCAACGAGGAAGTTCCATTCCTACCTTTTTACCCCCTTCTCCTAATTTCATCTCTCTATATCATTCGGCTTCTTTTGTCTCTCGTTTCTATCATAATTGAATAAATATTCCAGCTTTCGACTCATAGATGTCTCGAAATTCAAAGTTTGCAAATTTGATTAGCCATAGAATATTCGAAGAGACTACAGCAACCGCACATCTTGAAGAATTCAAGTGTTGGAATCGCAAATTCTAAAATCCACAAATTCTAGGATATTCACAGATCTTGAAATTTGTAATTCAAGAAAAGGCAAAACGCGACTCCTAGAATTTCGCATTCTAATTCTACAAATAGTGACTCTTTTAGCACCTCATCTTTCTCTCTCTCTCTCTCTCTCGTAACTCCTCGGCTCGACCCTAACGAACCTGAAGCCTCTTCCGTCTAATAACCGACTCGCTAATGACGCTAATGGTCACTACGAACGCCCTGCGTCGCTGTTTTCTGCCCAGAGGGAAACCATGGAGTCCTGGCTGAGCGACGTTCAGCGCGTGCGAATCCCGCGGCCCAAGTTCGGCAGCGGCAATTCCGTACGACGGTCGAACTCGTCAGTGCAGCACGTACGCTCGGAGATGCATTCGCGGCAGGGTCAGGATGTGGCCAAGGCCACCGAGGAGCTCCGTCAGGCGCTCCAGGACAAGCTCTGACCGACCGACCGCTCTAGGGGACGAGAGCGCGGAAACACTTCACGTACCTTGTTCGCCATCTTTGTACCTGCCACCAAGAGAATTTGCTCGACGACGAAGACGACGACGACGACGATGCTGTGAGAACGAACTTGGGTCATCGTTGAACTTTCTATTGCTACGAGGAACGTTTCTTGAAATTACCATCGCGTCTTCCGTCGTGAATCCGAAGAGATTCTCTCTTAGCAGTGATCTTTTCCGGGTCTCTCTCGGCTCTTGAAATTATGTATCTCGTAACTAGGTAACTAGAAATTGAGTGTTTTTTTACAGTAAAGTTTACATTCAACAAAAATTTTCAAAGTTAAATTTCATCACAGTAGAGTTGAACTTTCCCAAGTAAAGTCAAATTTTAACATAGCTTCTTATTCATTTCATCGTAAAATTCTTCCGAAGGAGCGGAAGAACCAGTTTTTTTTTTTTTACCAATTAGCGAATCGCTGGTATTCTTCGGCTTACCCGAATTAATTCAATGATTTTGACTTGATAAAATCGAATGGACGGTTATTATCGTTAATCTCGTTGGACGATTGCTCGTGAAAGAAATTCTCACGAAGAAGAGTCCAGACTGGAGGCTCGACGTGCAGTCTGAAGAAACGTTCGGCGGACTAATAGAAATCGAGGGCGATTCGACCGTCGTTCCGTCGTCGTCGAGCGAAGATCTACCGAGGATTTTACGAGAGTCACTATCACTTCGCGCATCTTGGCGGGTTGGTCGGTCATGCGGAAGAGTGAGTTGGGCGTCGGAACGGCGAAGATCAGAACGAGGACACGTCGGCAACACCTTGGAACACATACATCTCTCTCTTCTTCTCTCTCTCTCTCTCTCTCTCTCTCTCTCTTCTTTGCGCTCCCGATCGTCGTTAGGTGTAATTAGTCGAGAGGCGATTTGACAGCGTCCTCGCCGAGGCGTGACTTGTGCCGAGAGAATCTTGAGTGAATTCGTTCGCGATTGCCTATCGCGAGTCGCGCGACTCGTGCGTTTTTTCGATACCTCCCTGAAGACCCGTAGCTTTAGTAAGAAGAGGAACTAATTATCACGCAGCTTCCGATCATGCGCGGTCTGTATCGACGATAAGATCGCCGTTCATTGCCGAGAGAGAAAGAAAGAGAGAGATAAGGTCGTCTTCGGCCAGACACTGTAGCCTTTTAATTAGCGTATAATTAATACGTAGCCTTGTATGCACAGCGTAAAAAAAAAAAAAGGAACAAGAGAAAGCAAAGTATTCCTATTAAGAAAATATCTATTCGTCGTTAGCCGTAAATATATCGTTAAGACAAGAACCGGATCATCGATCGTTCATCCGCGCACGATTTTAATTGGGAGCTCAACGTCGTTTCATTATTTATGGCAATTCATTATGCACGATATTGTATCATCCGCATCGTATCATCGATATCAGTCATCCGTTCGTCGGCATGTGAAATTTGTAAAAAGAAGGAAAAAGAGATATTAAAAAAAAAAAAATACGTATCTGATCTTTTTTACGAGGAGAATAAAGACGGAATAAAGACGAGCCGAAAGCGCTTGTAAACCAATCGACGATCGTGTTTTAATGATCGAACCGGACGTAAGTTCGATTAGATGATATCCTGTCGCCTCCCCCTCTCGTCTGTCCACTCGACTATCCTCTGTCATCCGCAGATTATAATTACCGCGACGGGCTTCTTGTCGTGGAAAGAAATAGATCGCCGTAATCGACGCATGAGTCGCTTTTAAGTCACCTGCAAGTGACTAATAGCGCAAGCTCATTAATGGAAACGAGCGGCCTTAATTAATGGATTCTAATGAGACGCGCGTCTGCTCAGCGCCTCCTCTTCCTCCTCCTCCTCTCTTCTCTGCTGTTCGTCGCCCCATTTCAGAAACGGCCGCCGTTTGCAGGTAAATTATGTAATACTCGCGCTTATTTGCATTGGATGGCCGGCAAGGAGTTGTTGAAGGAGTTCCGAAGATGGAAATTTCGTGATTGCTGAAATATGGATGCAACGTTGTCGCGACAACGACGACAACGATGTTATTTAAACGCGAGACGAATCTGCGAAGCGCACGTCGCGTTTGAATTTTACATCGCGGACACACCACGTATTCCAGACCGGTTTCGTTAATTCACTCGTCGCTAATTATTTCGCAATATCAATTGGTTTATCGGTAATTCCGTACCGTCGGTTTCACAATCGCGACTGTCGGGGGAACTTATCGGGAAAATTTAACGCGTCGGGAATCGCGCGCTTTGTACACAATGGACGAGCGATAGGATCTGCGTATTCGCCACATATTTCGCGTTAAATGAAAATGGATTCTGATTTGATTCTCCTGTTTCACGAAGAGAAATAAAATTCCGAGACGAGAAAGGCGGCCGCGTTCGCCACGTGGAATGCGCATCTCCGTTTTGCGCAGCAGGAAGTCCTGTCACTCTCGCTTCTGAATATCTTCCGCGAGAAACGCAGTTTCTTCTTCTTCGTCGTTACGATGAAATTCCCGGATTCGTTGCGTCGCGAGCAGCGAGACACGTTTTAATCCGCCGCTATTACGGGGACAATCTGTAGGGGATTTTCAGGATAGAACGACCATCGCGGCATCGATCGAGGGATGACAGATGCGGCGGAGGGGGAAAGACGAGCCGAGAAGTAGCGAGACCGTGAAACACGGCTTCTACATTCCTTTTAGTGCTGTTTGCTCTGCCGGCACTTATCGAAAATCCCTCATTGGAGAACGCCGTCTCTCTTTCCTCCGCAATAAGACGAGCACGGGCGCATTATGAGGGCGAAGAAAGACGGAAAGAGACAATCGGACCGCGCGAGACTGCCGGCGAAGTGCACCGAGTGTCCCGTGAACACTCCATTCAGCCGTCTCCTCCTACCTGAGATGTCTATCGATTGATTTTTGAACACCTCTCCCTCCTATCTCGAGAAGAATCGAAAACGCTTCTCCCGTCAATTCTCCCCTCGAGCGACGGAGAACGGAAGGTACTTTCGGAAATTGCGCTAAGCCGCCCGAAGGTGCGAGCTGCGACAGTGAGCTTTTTTACCTTCGTTTGATTTATTTCGAGAGAGACGACGGATGTGAGAGAATCAATTAGAGAAATGTTTGATGTTGAACATTCCGAGCTGGCCACACCACACACGCACACACCCACACACCCGCGATGACTTGTTTCGATGTTTTTAGACGCCACCATTAGAAAATCGCTTGCGAACGATTTCTAGAGACAAAAGGTTTTTGAAATATCGTACAACCCGTGTACCACGTCACGTCGTGATTTTACCTTCGCGACGCGATTTTTCGACGAGATTGCCGACAACGATTTATAATTTCCTCGCCGGCACGTTGATTAATCCTTTGAGAGGCGGTTTTTGCTCGGTTGTTCGCTCTATCTCGAGGTCTTTGAATTCCTCGATAGTCGTATTTCTCATCGAGTGCTATTTCGGTATGGTATATTATATATAGGGGCTTATACATGAAACCTGCATCGTGCAGGTACAGCGCCGAGGCCGTTTTCAACTTAACTTCCCCAAGCCAACCAACATTGAATATTCTCGTGCGTAAATTTTAAATTAGATATAAAGTTTCTCTTTGAAGCCACGTTCCCACCATCCGCGTGCATTTAATAATCGAATATGCCGTACGATACGTAAATAAATAAATATCTCTTTCGCTGATTTATACGCAGAATTTTAGCCAGAGAGATAGAATTTCATGCGAGATTATCTCTCTCTCTCTCTCTCTTTCTACTCTATTCTCCTCTATTCTCCTCTTTCTAAATAGGTTCATTTATTAATTGATCCATCGCGAGTAATTGCGAATCGCCGATCGTATCTTGAAGGGACTATGAATAGACCGATTAAGAGTACCTTAATAAGGCAACTAATGATTTGTTAAAATTATATTGCCGTTGCGGCGGTTATTAGACTGCGTTCAGATAAATATAGATATCGGCAAATATAAATCCTCGGGCGCAAAAATGGCGTCCTCCTCCTCCTCCTCTCGCTCTCGGCGTGCAATCGGAATAACGACCTCGGGCAGGGCATTACAGCAAGTTCTCTCGTCACTATTATCTTAATTATATCGGGCCGGCCTTGGCATTGGCTTCTGATTCTTTTCGAACATGTTTGTCCGTCCCGTGCAACATACTTTCTTTCTCTCTCTCTCCCTCCTTCTCGATTATCTCGATTGCACATCACCTTCGTTCTCTCGCGTGCAGCTTGTTTGCACTTTTTCTCTCTTTTCGCACGATAACGCAAGGTTGAGAATCGCGAGATAAAGAGGAGATAATTTGCGAAATTTGCGAAGGCTCCTATTCATATTTGCGGAGGAAGAGGTCGACGCGTGCCGTCATTCAGCTCTCCCGTACGGCGTTCCATCGACATTGTTTTCCCTACCTCGTCCGTCTCCGTCATGAAATTATTTATCGTTTTATATTATCCGTTATTATTAATTCTTACTCCGAGATGTAATTTTAGTAACCGGGTAAAATAATACAAGCGTTTCGAGGTCTGTTATACATTGTGTTCGTTAAAACCTCGATGGAACGCGGTCGTTTTATTTCGCAGAATTATTCCGGACTTGGCCCGAGCCGGAGAATCGGCAATATAAAATCCGAATTGATTAATAAACCCGAAATCAACATAAATTAATATCGACGTTATCCTGCAGCGGATAGTAGATGAATGAATGAAGCATGAAATTAATATTGATGTCAATTATCCGGGGATAAACTGTATTTACGGGGGTCGTATTTACACGAGTTGAAAACGCGCGCGGAAAAGGAAACTTCGATAATTGGTATTTCCTTCCTATCGCGCGTTTCCTCCCCGTCCCCGCTCGCTTCCCTCCCGAAGTCCCGCGAGCGAGCGGGTAGTTACGCTGTGGGCCCCCCTGCCCCCCCCATAAAATCGCGGTTTCTTCATTATCCCGTTCTACGCAGCTGCCTTTAAGAAGGCAATCGAGATTTTTCCCGGGACGAGCCGGTGTAATCGAAGCGGCGAGTCGTTATGGCCTGGGAGCGAAACGATTGTAGGTGCTTTTCAGGAGAAACCATCTCGGAGCGCCGGTGACGTCGATAATACCGTGGCTGCCCGCCGCTGCAGTTGCTGTTGCAGTCGCTGCTCCCCCATTGGTTCGTTTCGCACGCACCTGCTCGCGCAGTCCGGCCGTCTCACGCTCCTTTACCCGAGCGATCACATTTAACCCCTTCATTCGTCGCGAATTCGCCGCGATTCCCTCCCCCCAGTCTTCCTCTTTCTCATTACATGTCATTATTAGCCCTGGAACATCGCGCATCGCGGGCCCGACCGATGCCCCCGGCCTTCGGAGAACGCGGCTTCTCGCGGTATCCTTCGCGCGGCGACTCGCGAGGCGTCGTCTCGTGCACCTCGAGGATTCTTCAACCGCGACTTTCCGCGCTCAATCGTCTTCTTACGAGGAAACTATTCTCGGTCGAAGGTCGAGTAGAAGGAGAGAAACGGGAGTCCTCGGAACGTGGCGTTTGAGAACTGATCCCTTCGAACGACCTTTTCCCTTAGTGTGTGAAATCTCCTCGATGCAACGTACCCACCGATTTATTCCCAATGAATCTCATTGATGTTACGTTCCCGTCGAATTACTCGCTGAGTTCACCCGATCCTCGCTTGAGAAACGTCCGACGCGTCATCGCCGACACGGGCGCTCTCCGCGACTGTCGCGCCTGTTTCCGCCCGGTCGCTTCCGTTGGGATCGGCTCGATCGGTGACAATCGTCCTTGCGATAATCGGGGGACCAAAGGCGCCGAACCGAAATGCGAAGAAACGGGACGTCGGGCCCCGAGAAAGTCGAACGTCTTTTTCTCACGTGACTTGCCTACCATCGACTATGATGACCACTATGCGCGATTAGGCGGCCTAACGATTTAGCACTTTTCAACCTAGGCCTACGAATAACATTGTGTCGGTATCGGCGCGATTATGCGATTGTCTCTCAGGGAGTTCGTGCCGGCCAATTCGCAGCGGACGCGAGACGCGCAAAAACGGAGCGATCTCCGCGACTTTTCCGCGACCTAAATCTCAACGAATCGCTTGAAAGAAAAGCTTGTGAATATTTCCCGTATTAATGCACGTCATGTGAATTGAAGGGTGGATTTTATACGAACGAACGTGCGGGTAGGCGTCCGTTAACGTTTCATGTTGTAATGGCGAGTGCGACGGGATAATGTTAAATAGTAACGATGATCAATACAATTGCGACGGAGAAAGTTAAATATTTACGTATGACGTATGATTATATTATTTATCCGTGGGATATTCATAGTACGCGTCGAGAATATTACGTGAAAATATTTCGTTGCTGTAATTGTATCAGCCGTTCAACGTTGCTAACGTTGTCGCGTTGTTGCAGTTGTCGCAACGCGAAATAATTAATGAGACACGTGTCCGATGGTAACGGATGATCCGTGGAACGATAACGCACTCGCCAACGGATTCTTCTCGCGTTGTCTTTCGTATTTACAATTCAAATCGGTCAGAGGCGCACGGAGACGAGTGCTCAGACGAGTCGCTTAATTTTGCGGCCACTTTCCTTGCGACATCTTAATGACGTCGGTGTCGGGCGGGCGATGTGAATCGCGACCGACAACTTGCTGACTCGGAGGATCGCGCGAGTTCGCGCTCACGGCGTGTTTATTATCTGGCCGTAATCACGTCGATTATGAGTATGCGCGATCGTATACACGTCACCGTTACTTTTAAAGGTAAAAACCGCTTAGCAGCAACGGACATCGCGTTCTAACGCCAGTTTACGGTTCCGTTCGTTAGCGATTGAGCGTCGCGAGGTAACGAAAAGCGCAAAACCGCGCAGACGTGAGCGAGACGTGTCCACTGGATATGCTGTGACACGTGGCGGCCACTTCAGAAATGAAACTCCCCACTGATTCCGATCAGCACGATTTTTCCTTAGCAAAAACTCGATTCCTTAATTATCAATTTTTGATATCTTGAAAATTGTCGGAAATTTGTCAATTTCCGACGTCGTATTACAATTTTTGTCGAAGTGAACTGAAAAATATATTACTTAGTAAAAAATCTTGTGTTAAAAACGGTCCACTGAAATATTGTTACTGTAACACGAGGAATGTGTTAAAAAGTACACAAGTATAATGTTAAATTAATACATTCATCTTGTCAGCATATGTCAATATTTTACGGGATGTTTTTTTAAATAACATGACCCACTCTAGCGGAACAATATTTTCATACAAACAAAATGATATTTGATGTAAAATTATGTCGTATATATTGAACCAAGCCAAATAAACATTTTCAATCATTTATAACTCGACATTTTTCGTGGTTGTCGGCAAAATAATGGAGGACCTTTTTGCTCGTATTGACCTAAACTACAAATATATGACGGATAGCACGCCTTGCGTCAGATACCCTATATTTCCCGTGTACTTTTTACCACAATCTCTAAAATAACACGAGATTACGGCGGGCCCTTTTCAACGCAAAATGTTTGCTGTGTGGAATGAAATTCGTAAGGTTCAATTTGCGCGACAAGGATCGCGCTTTTTCCAGCCGTTCACGACGCGGAAACAATCAGCGCCTTCCCGAGATTTCCGTCGAGGGGAAACGCCGATTCCGAATTCGCGCGGCCGCTCCCAGAGCCCGCGAACGTTACGAGTACACAGCTCGCATGCGCCGTAAGTAACTGTACTCAAGCCAACGTGCATAATTTAAGCGCTGAAATTAACACGGCGTATTGCGGAACGTTGCGCGAGAGCGTTGCGTGCGAAATTCAAATGAGGCCGCCCAGCGAGAATCCGAGTTCGCCGTGCACGTGCGCCGTCCGATTTCCGTCCAATCAGTCGATTTGTACAAAATCGCATCGGTCGAACGGGCGCGACCAGTGAAAAAATTAGCCGATCTTCGGGTTGCTGCCCGTCAAAGAATTCCTTTCTCTCTCGTAAATCCCGATCGTCTCATTCGCGCGGCCCTTTCGCGAATTTCTCCCCGCGAATTTCTCCCCTTCCATATCTAAACATTCAATCTCGGGTCTGGTCGCGCGGTCTTCGTCGCGTATCTCGCCCCGGTTTAAAACAACGCCTCGCGAGTACAATTTGCATAAAATAAGCAAGCGAAAGAGCAGCGGGCGTCGCGAAAGATTTACCTGTTGCCGGCGACACACGATACATCCTCAACCGCCCCGTAAATATTAATCCGCGCGTTAATTATTGCGTCGAGCGAACGCGAATCCGCAAACGTGCATCTACAGGGCCGCGAACGTTGCAGCAGCTTCGCATTAAACCCGCGCCCGAGATTGATAATGCCATTTTAAGCGACGCGCTAATCGCTCCCTGAGAAACAGTGTCGCACGACCGCCCGGCTATTTTCTATGAGAGACTCGCCTATCCTAGAATGACACTATTGAGTGGAGAAGGACTAGACTCGTCTTTCCGAATCGCAGCTCTACGAGACAATTAATAACGATAATTAATAACGACGCTAATTTGAACGACGGATCCACATCTTGGAGAAAAGATTCCCCGCCGCTGAAAATACCTCCGATCGCGGGGCGCGAATCGAGCGTCACCTTCGTCGCTCAATTATACATTTGCGAGACAAAGATAGGTAAAAATTACACTTTCGTGACACAGCAAACAAATCCGCGAGTACACAGAAACAACATTAGTCTTAAATTGAAATAGATATTTTCATATATAAGCAAGAATATTACAATCATCTTGGTAGGTTTATAATCGTGATTTGAATTTGTATTGATGCGAGTATTACTTGAAATCAATTCAAGACTGAAAATCTTCTAAGAATATTATGATATTCTTGCTTATACACGAGAACATACACTCTTGATTTAAGACTATTTCTTCACCGTCTGGGAATCGCACGGAGAAAATACTCTTCTGGAACAGCAAATTGCTTGTTAATATAGTGACAGCAAAAAGGTTTATCAGGAGTATTAATTTTCGATTGTGCCACCAAAATTTTATCGCTGTCGCGAAAAACAGCGTTTTGCATTTCTCACTATATTAACAAACAATTTTCTCCGTGGCAGCAGCGGATTCTCTCGGCGGAATGTTTCGTTCGAATTTCAATCGGAATTGATCGAAAACCGACATGGATATTAAGTTCTCAGGTGTGATAAAAAGCCGCGGGGTTGAAATTTATTGAAATTAAATCGCGCGAAGAGTCGAGTCGCGCGCGGGTGAGTTTGCGAATTTCATCAGGCCGACGCGATCGGTAGCGTTTCAGCGGCGTCGGAGAGAATACAAGAGGGTGTCTCGAAGTGCTGGGTGTCCGATAATCGAATTTACTGGTCGACTCACCAAATTGTCCAGATGCAGGTGATGCCCGTAATCCCTGGGGTTGCCTCGCGAGCCACCCGGGGAACTGTGTCTGCGACCTCGTCCGTTCTCGATCTCGTCATCGTAGTCCTGGAAAAGAGGGGACACAATCGAGTCTTATCACGGTCGATTTGTCGAAGAGAGACTCGCTTTCCGACGAGCAGTATCGTCCTCTCTTTGCTTTTTTCTCGTTTCTCTATTCTCACAGAAAGTATCCGCGCGCGCGGATCTCGCCGGCGAGAAAAACTTCGCGATTCCCGTCAACGGCTTCCTAGATACGCGCGTATCCTTTTGTCTATACGGTGTGTGTGAGATCTCTCTTAAGCGAGGCGGCGACTTTGTGACCATTGACAATTAAGATCCTCCTAAGCGAAATTAATGTCAATCAAAATCGGCCTGAAATGGCGCTTGAATATTTCCACGTTCGCGCCGATTTTCTAAAAATTCGAAAAGCGGATGGTCTCTTTTTACAGAGCCTCGAATTGTCCGTCGGAAGATGAACGCGAGTGACCTCTTCCCTTAATTAACGGACATCTCCGTTAGAAATTTTCTATTCTCGTCCGATTTCCATTCTAATTTCGATCGGCCGCCGTCCCGCCCGAGATGATCACCGCGCGGCGTTTCGAAAAAGGATACACGCCCGCAGTACCTGATTGTCGCACTCGTCGTCATTGGAGAGGGCGAGGTCGGAGGTCGTCACTTGGTGCTGCTGCGCCCTCCTGCAGCCCACTCTGCAATTGGCAAAATTTCCATTTCAGAAGCACCCGCCCTGACCCGCCAGCCCCGCCGTGATCGCTCTTATCAAATCGCGCGCGCCTCGTCTATTTGCCTTATCGGTATCATCGAAAGAGAGAGAGAGAGAGAGAGAGAGAGATAGATAGATAGATAGATAATAGATAGATGGATAGACGATCCCTCGGACAGAGATTGATCGTTTCGACCGGAAACAAAGGGGAGAGGTGATCGATACGGAAAGTCACGAAGTTCGCAAAACTCTGGAGAATCTCTCTCGGGATCGGATTCGAATATCGCGACCGTCGCGAGATTTCTCGCCGGCGATATGAGAAAAAGAGGAGGAAAGGAGAGAGAAAGAAAGAGAGAGAGAGAGAGAAAGAGAAAGACGAGCCGACATAATTTCGAGAGCTCGCCGTCCTTGACTCTCGACGTTTTCGAGGAGACGTCGTTCGGGGCGAGCTTGGTGGCGAAAGGGTTCCACCGCGAGTTTCGGGTCGACCTATCCTTCATCTCGTATGTCTGTTCTAACGAAAGCGCATATTCTGGCAGACGAGACCGTTAAAGTGAATAAGCGCAGCAGCTTTGCGGGGATCCCGTAGCTCCGTATTTGTGGGACACCAGGTATAATCGTCGCATCGATTAGTCAGCGATGTTATAATTTGATATTTCGGACGCTGGAAGATGTACAGGCTTTGTTTACATCTTGCGTCTTGTTTATAATTAATAATTTTATATTGAATTAAATCTTATTATACTAAATTGTACCAAATATTTATTTCGTTAATGCGCGTAAACGACGGTATATTAAATCGATTCATCTTCTCGATGCACAGAGATCTCTTTGGATTTAATAAAATATTTTTGATCGAGACAAATTTGTCTTTTGAAATGGAGCAAACAAATGTTTGGTTCACCAAATAGGATTGTTCGGTTTCTCAAACAATATAAATATCTTTATGTCAAATAACGCATTTCTAAAGTTTTCAAATATGATACACATTTTTTTTGTATTTTCATGCAAACATTACTATCAAACAAACCAAATAAACATGTCAAATGAACATAGTTGTTACAAGCAATGAGTTATTCGAAAGAATAGCACTATATTAAAAAAATATTAAAGAATTTCTCTTATATATATGAAATAAAATATTTTTTACTGAAAACCAAACATTATTTCGTCTAAGTAATACTGTTTTTTTCTATCAAATAATGTGGATTACTTCAGTGAAATAACATATTCATTAAAACCAAATAATACTCAATATTAAATAACGTAATTTGTATTAAACAAATACGCACACTAAATCCAAGAAAACCTTTTCCTCCTCGCGCGTACCGTATCGGAGCAATACGTCATCGTTTTGAAGCGCATCACTGAAATTGATGTAATTCATCCTGAAATTACCGTTTGATACGCGTATCAAACGATATGAGATCGTACGGTGTGAATCCGCATACGGTCGTGGTTTGACGACAAGTCGAGTGGGAACGCGAAAACGGAGCTGCGGGACCGGGCTGGCCGAGAGGCGAGGAGCAAACAAAGAGAGCTTTCGGCGAATGATCGGTCGCGGGAACGTGGACTCGTTCTCGAGACGGTGTGACTCGAGCGAGAAGCTGGCCTGCAAGGAGACGGTTTCTCACCCGGAAAAATTGGAAAGCAGTATGGAGCACATGAGGATTATAGCGCGTTGGTTTCTACGGCCGCGATTAGCGCGACCCTCGGCTCGCTACTTCGCTCGCGTCATCAACAAAATAATTATAGAACGTCCCACTGCGGACATTCGTGAGGACGACTCGAGATCGCAGGTGGCGTCTTCGATCGAACCGCCGCGCGCACTGCCGATTCACCTGCCGTCGTTTCCGCGCACTATTCGCGAGATTCGATTTCCTCCCCCGGGAGACTCGGCTCCTTCACTGGGAAAGAGGAAAACGGCGCGTCGAATTTCCGAGTTCGTCCGTGTTCCCCGCTCGGTCGTCTCGATTGCTGAATCGTTTTACTTAATCGATGTTTTCAATCGGCGTTTCGAGCGGAGCGTTTTCCAGCGCGAGAAACAAGAAGCGAAACGAATAACATTACGCGGTAGCGATTCGAGGATCGCTAATTGGCCGCAATTAAGAAAACGTGTGATTATCAGGCAGCAAAACGAGCAGCGCTTATTTTTAGACGCGCGAACGAATCAGCGAGCGAGACGTTCACGGCAACCACGTCGCCGACGGTTGCGAGCTCGGCTTCGCGACGAACGTTTCGTTACAGAAGCGATTACGGTACTGGTGGCTGCCGAAGCTCATTTGTTTCATTCTGTTACCCGGGATACGACCTAGTGTCTAAGAAGTACGCCGGTGTGAAAATTTCAAGGGCTCTCGTCGCTCCCTGCCCGTTTAAGACCGCACCGCGGAAACCAGTGGCGGCTCTTTTATACCGGGTGTCGCGGAAAACGCGAGCTCGAGAGGCTTCAGAATTCCGCGATTACAGGGATTTACAGGTCGAAGTGTATGTACAAGTATCGGTGTGTACGTGTGAACGTGTCTGCGTGTGTGGCCGCAGGTGTGAGAGAAGACAGTTCGATAGAGTAAAGCTAATTACAAGCTTTGTTTTCTAAGCCTATTTTCTAAGAAAAATAAGAAATCAAGGCGGAGGAATCTTCCAGTGAGTAAAGCGCCGGGATCGCGAATTTATCCCTCCCGTAATGAATTCCAAGTGGATTTCAGCTTTAATTGGAAATTTGATGGAGATTTTAATGATTAAGATAACCGACATTGAAGATCAAAAGTGACGAGACGCGACGACGGTTCTCGCAAGTAGACAGAATTTCCACGGGGGTGGCGGCGGTGGTGTATTCTCGTTTACCGGTTTCCCCCTCTCTTTTTCTCTCTCTCTTTCCACCTGAGACACCCTGTGCACACAAGTTTCATGACGTCAGTAGCGAGGAAATCTCGCTCGACCTGTCGACTTTTTCGCGGTGCTTGTCGCCGCGATAAAACAACTCACCTATTTACGGCAAAAGGAACCGCGCGCGTCTACTGCAACGCGTTTCTTTCCTGTGTCTTTTTGTTAGCACACAATACAATTTCCGATCTCGTTTGATGACACCGTTACGCGCTGTGCTTAAATAATAACGTCCGATATCGATCGAATCTCGGCGGTTTTGGGAAAAGATACAATAAGTAAAATTTCGCGAGGCAATTTCGTCGAAGCCAACGAATATGTTTGAGCAAAATGGATTCTATAAAAAATTTCCGATATCACGAACAGCGTGAAGTATAAAAATTCGAATGGAAATCGTTTGCTAATTACTTCGGTTTCGCATTTAATCCGAAATTACAGAGTCAAAACTTCGACACAGTTACTTTTCTCTTGACATATCCCGTGCAAGACGTACGAGAGAAGCAGAAAACGCCAACATTTTCTTACGTAACAACGGTGAGATGCAAAGTTTCTTCTCTCGTCTTGCGAGAAAAAGAGAGAGAGAGAGAGAGAGAAGTGCTTTTTGTCTCGGAAAAGAAAGTTCAGTGTCGGTTGGTTTCGGCGTGACAAAAGGTATTCGAGGTAGAAAGATTAGATCGGCGGATACAGACAGGCGTATATTGAAACGGCGCGGATTCAAAGAGGATCAAAAGCGGAACGTTTTCGTTTGGGCCGTCCATTATCGGCAGGAGAACTAAACGTGAAAGCTATCAAAAGCTCGCGCGAATTCCATCTTCCGCGGAACGATATCTCGCCGAACGGCTCGCCGAACGCGCCTCTCTTATCGATCCCACCGTGAAATTTACCTTCGCACACGATCCGACGCGGATCGTACCAGCGGAGAAAGTCGACGCGAATTCAGGTATGACGTGGCGGAAAATTGCGGTGGAAACGCGGAAACGCTTCATTTTTCCGAGCGTTGCGTCCTTCAACGCGTGCGGCAATAACTCGCGAGAAGGCAGCGGTGTTTGTGCAACTCTGTACTCAGTCTTCTTCAATTAAATTTATATAACTCTGACTTCATTGTCTCCGCAATGTGTAATTTTCCATCCATTTTAACGAATCGGACGATATATAATTGCTAATTAACTTGTAATTTTGAAAAAGAAAGCGCCTCGTTCCATTTGATCAGCGTGAAGCATTGCTTTCAACACATGCCTTTAACAGTCAAACGCGTGTCTGCAAATTCTTCGTCTTTATTTGATGCGTCAAAATTCACAAAATTCACGATACCCGGGTAGAAATTTCAAACGGGGACTGGAAAGGCCCTACACAATTTTTCCCCGCTAATATCTAAGCCTTGTAAAAACAAGTCTACTTAGGCCTACACAGAAACTGAAAAGGTTCATGAAAATTAGAACCTAATTAGACAATGCGGTAGAAGTATGGAGCGATTTTCGAGCGGAAATTAAAAACACTCTTTTCCAAGTTTAACCTCGGTAAAAGAACAAAGATATGAAAAAAGAGACAACAAAATTGCGTAAAATGTATCAATATTAACACGAATAAGCGAAAAGAGCGGAAAAATTGCGCGCGCAATTCGCACCGATGAAAATTCCTGCCGAGAGCCCCGGCGGCTTGTGCAATTGACAGAAGTTTTACGCTCCGTGGAATGATACACCTTAGAAGAGAAATAGTTTCTTAAAAACCGAGCGCCCGGAAGATCCCCATAATCGACAAAGTTCCAGCGCGCGCGTTCAACCCATTTTACGACTACCTAGAACCATTACATACTTACATGCCGCCTTGGCACGCCCGATTAATTTCTACCTGAGCAGTTATGATTACGTCGGACGTAAAAATAATTTCAGAGCACTGTTTACGTAGCAACGAATCGATAATTCATCGATTTCGCTCACCTCGCCGACGAGTTCGATGCCGCGAGCGATGCGCAAAAGCCGAGGAACGTTTGGCGCGCGCGGTGGAATAATCCGCCGAACGAGAAGCATTTCCACACTCGCTGTCGCAACCGTTCGGTGCCGCTTCCTAGTATGAAATCGAAAGGCCGGCCGATCGCGAGCGTGTCGCGAAAGGAAACGGGAACGGTGAAAACCGTGCGCGCACACACACACACTCGCCGCCGTCTAAATCCACCGCGATTATCGATTTCCCACCCACGTATCGCCACGTGGAAAAGGCCTTTGTGGCAATTCGCCCTTCGCTCGACCGGCGGATCAGAGCAAAGCGCGCGCTCCACCTTCGCCGTCGGCAGCCGGAAACACGCGACTTCGTCGGACGGAGATTGACACCGGTCGCGCGGAGATTCTCGTCGTGTGCGGATTCGATCGTCGCCGGGGCTACGCGATAATGACTTTCGTGTTTGCTCGTGGCAAGCAAGTCAACACGACCGCGATGGCAGTCACCGGTGGCCGGCGTTGTGATCTCCTCAGGTCTCGTTAATTTGCGCCTGAGGTGTGATTAAATTACACCTGACCTGATCAGATATGTGGTCGACAGAAAGCTGAGAAAATCAGCTGACGAATATATACGACAGCAGTGCTACCATCCGGTCATTTAAGTCACCTTTCGTCCCTTTTTCTCGACAAGTCACTAAAAATCTGCGATATCATCTAAAATAGGTGACTCTAATCACTTTTTTCCCGAGCTGTCGTTAAATCTGTAAAATATTGGTGTTCCACGTATTTTTTTGCCGTCTCGTCCGCTGCCGATTGTATCATTTATGCCCCTGGCATAATCTTTCCTTGTTATGAACATTTAAACCGTGTTATGAAAGAAACTCGCTGCATTAAGTCAACCAAAGATAAACCTGGGAAGAGCAAGTGTTATTTTTTTGCTTACATGGTCTTGATTACGCATCGAAATTTTTATGCTACTTTGACGCTCTTATGGATTGTTTGCGCCCCCTTAGATGGTATAGATTAATAAAAACCTACTTTAACGATACTCATACTTTTTACTTCTCTTTGGAATCTTTAATTCTACAAAATTTTTACCTTCAACAACCTATGTTGATGTCAAAATAGCGGAAACAGAAATCAAATTAAGAATATAATTATATTATTACAATTGAAGTCAAATCTATTTCGTTATTTTTCTTATCTTAACTCCTACTGTGTTGTAGAATCAAAGGTTTAACATAAGATCTCGACTTGGATACTTTCGCAATCTAACAAAAATAATGTCATTTTTAGTCACTATTTTGATGCTTGTGCGATCACTTTTGTCACCTTTTCGCCAAGAAGCAATCGTTATTTCAGGTTTTTGTCCCGGTGACTGGACGGCAGCGCTGCCGTCAGGAAACACATGTATTTACCGAAGCCTCGCTTATTCGAACTTCTATCGAGCTCTGGAACAATCCATGGAAATCACTATGGCAGTCAATGTGTCAGACGCCACGTTCGCCGCGTTAAAGTTTCATCTTTACTCGAAATCTCGTAAAAACTGAACTCACTCATGATCCCATTGATCTCAACGCATCGACTGCCGCGATGATATCGGGGCTCGTTGTACGAAAATTTAGCCGACGATCCATTTCACTAAGCTATGACAGCTATGACTATAATTCGTATATATATCTTTCACGTCGGTTTCATCGGCTACTGTATTAGCGGTGGCATCGGCTCTTTAAATGCAATTAGTTCTACTCTGTACGTAATTTCATGAATCGCGGTATAGTATCACAGGACCGATCACCGGTGACTGTCACCGACGTTCAGTATGTTAATTTCCGAGAGAGATGTTAATCGCGGAACGAGCCGCAGGGACTCTTCGTGACGCTGGTATCTGTTGTATCGATGTACCGCGTCGCTCGGTTCGAACCCGCATGTTTTATTCCGGACGATTATCTCGTGAATGAATGATCGCGAGATGAATAATTTCGAAGGGACTGGCGAAAGGGACAGGAGGACGGGAAAGAGCGCGCGCGACGTGTGGAAGCGTTTTACAAATTTACCGCATTTAACTTCTCCGAACGACGCATCCCAGCCCCGGGGCTTTCCAAGTGCTCTCGGAATGCATTAACGGGCGCGCTCGTCGGAGCCGCGATGGAAATTCGCGGGAGATTGCGATCTTCAGAGAAAACCGATTCGGCGGGAAAAATGGAGGGGNGGGGGGGGGGGGGGGACAGAAAGGAAGAAAAGAGAAACTGGATTTACAGCCGGGCGTTCACGCGCGGCCGCGCACTTTCTTGCCCGCCGCGACGCCCGATGCGTAATTAATGCAGCGGATGCGCGATAACGACGAGTTATCGCTCCGGATTTCGAATAGAGCAGCGAACACGCCGTCCCGCCGAGCCGGCCGGGGCTCGCGACGGTGAAGGTGAAGTGCGTTGAACCTGAACCGTTGCTGAAACGCCCTGTACTCACAGCCAGTGCACGCTCCGTGTCTGTTTACATACCTGGCTTCGGCTACTAGTTCGAGAATGCCGCGGAGAACGGTTGGAACGGACGATGAAGCGGGGGGAGGGGGACGGGGGGGGGGACGATATAGCAGGAAATGAAATATCGATGTACCTGTGCGTGCACGTATATCCTACGGTGGAGAAACGCCATTACGTTAATCATCCATCCCTTCCCGCTCTCTATTCGGAAGCCGCCGGGAATTTCTTTTCCTTTCCTCTCCTTTTCCCTCCTTCTCTCCCCTCCCTCCTTTTCCTTTTTTCCCTTTCGTTTCGGCCAACCTGCGATCTCCGGCTCGAAACGCGAGTCCCGACCCTTTCGCAACCTTGCTCGCATGCAGCGAAACCGCGCCGTGATCAACCGTTTGTCAACCGTGCGCGTTCCGTCGCCGCGCAGAAATATTATGCCGCGCGCGCGCGCCTCGCCAGTGTGATTTATATCGCGGCGTTATACAGGATGTGCCGTGAACACGACTGCCTTTCTATTCGCGGCTTCTCACCAGCGATTTTCACGACCTCAGCTTCCAGCTTTTTCCTTTTTTAATACTCGACGTTGAACGATCGAGGAACTAAACTTGAAACTCTCGACTTCCGTCAGGGTAGATTTGAACGGTACGCGTGGGGAGTCGATGTTTCACTCGATTCTATCGTACTTCCCGGATCGATTTTATCCAGAAATAACCGATTCCGCGCTTATCGAATAAGCGTCCTGCTCGGAAGGCGGCGGACTCGGGTGGACATCCTGTATAAGCGCGGTTTCTCGCTAAATACCTCCTGCAACGCTAACGCTCGGCCTCCCATGATCGTCCCCGAGACGCGTGATAATCAAGACGATGAAAACTAGTGAAGAGAGAAAAGAGAATAGGAAGATATTCGCGTCTCGGAGACGTCGTATGATTAGCGCGTCAAAGAGAGAAAGAAAGAAATAGTGCGGTCGACCTGGTCCTGGGCATGTCGGCCCCGAGACCGCTGTCCTCGCTCGGCGACCTATACTCCTGGTTATCCCGCGGCAGAAGTGGGCCCGTCACTCCCAGCGGATCTCCCTCGACGTCCACCAGTCGTCCCGGACGGCAACAACCACCGGGCACACCCCTCTGCGAGAAATCAGATCAGATGTCCTGTCATGCCGTGCGTCCTTTCCGTTTTTTTCATATATTTTTTTAACTTTTTTGTAATTTTTTATCGCGCAGAGAGTGCTCTCTTTCTTTCTCAGATTTTTCTTGCGGCTTTCTTGTTTTTTCTTCTTTTTCTTTCTTGTATTTTCGGCATGCCTCGAACGAGGTGCGATCGGCCGATCGATGATTCGCGTCAGCTCGTCCGACAGCGAGACGTATTTGCGCGGGATCGCACTCTCGCGGCCCTCGATCTCATCGAATGCCAATTAATAACGGCGGACGTGCGAGAGTCGCTTTACTTTTTTAGAATCCCGCGGGGATAACTTAATAATTGCGTTAGCGTCGAAACCGAGAGCGGGGATTCAATAAATTTAAATGGCAGTGGGAATAATTGAGTGACCCGATTGAGTAAATCACTATTTAATTAATGCGAAATTAACAGGGTGCACCGAATAGTATTGACAATAATCGGGATAACGAAAATTAAATCAAATTCCGGCTAACTGAATTGGTAAGAAGTGTGTGCTTTTATTACTATCGCAAGCGACTGTGCGGTGCATATTCGGAAAGAAAAAAAAAAAGAACAGTTTCCAGCGTGCGTCCTTTGTGTCCGGATCCTTTTGTCTCCTCAGGAAAGGTGCGTCGGGCCGCTTGACGCGGCTCGTTAATTTCGGGCATCGATCAGTCCGGCTCTCATTTAAGTCTCAGCGAGCTATTGTGGCCCGAGCGCCGGCGAAATTAGCAATCGAACAACCATCTATCATCGATCGACGTGTCGCGCGTCGTTCCGCCGGCAACATTTGTCTCCGTGCTGCAGCTGACACTTGATTTACGACGCCGGCCGCGCGGCGCCTTCCGAACTTCCCTCCGAAGATCGCGAGAATCCGCGATCGGCGGCGCCGTGAATCAAGCGTCGGGCCCGTCGGCCCGATTTCTTTCGATCGGATGAGAAGAGGAAGAAGATGATGGTCGTGACGGTGAAGAAGAGCAGCTCGCGAAAAACCCGCGCGAAACAATCTTCGCGGTGGTTTATTTTACCTCGAGTGTTGTTTTTGTGACAATCAATTAGGTTCGCGAGATCGCGAAAACGGAAGCGGATTTCATCCCGACTTCGTCGATGCTGTTTTTCGCGAGAGAAAGACAGAGAGAAAGAGAGAGAGGGTGAAAGATGGTGTCTGTCTAGCGCATAGAGCAGCTTTCTACTTGTCCGTTTGCAGCAGGCATCTAATAGATCGTACCTAGCTAAAATGGGAAGGAATGCGTGTGCGAGATCGCGTTGCTCATCTTCGTGACGAGAAATAATAACAATAATACTTTATTGGCGCCAAAGGTATATTAAGAATGTTCGTTTTCTATTTTCAGAAATGCAAACGATTGTTGTTGATTGCGACAATTTACGTTCGAGTAACAACGTCCCTCATAACGTAATTGCAATTGCGTGTTGTAATTATGTTATAACGCATATTATAAAATTTACGTGTGTGCGATTCATATGTGCGATCGGCCGATAGAACAAAATTTACGTTACATTTGTGTAATTTGTACATTACATGTGTAACATAAATTATATTAAATTATACTACATACGTGACACGCGTAAATTTTATTATATGTAATATAAATTATCTGAGATATATGTGGAAGGTATGAATNTATAGAAATTAATATAAATTATTCAATATAAGCTGCAGTTGTAGCAATTATAATTATGCAACATAATGATAAAATAGAGTGACACCCGACGCTTTGCCGTCGACAGTTGATCAATTCCTCCGACATGGCTTAATGTGCTAAGCGTGATTAATCAAAAACGTGCACTTCCTTCGTTCAATTAGCATTAAGGAAGGAAAAGAAAGCAAGTAGACGTCGAAGGAATCGATTCTCGAGCTTGCCGACAAACACTGGCTAGTCGCAGGGAGCAAGGTAGCGGCATTATAAGCAAGACTGTAATGAATAACAGTAATAGCGTTAGAGAGAGAGAGATAGATAGATAGAGAGGTGAGAGCAAGAGCCACAATAAGAAGTGTGAGAAGCAGAAGTTAATGCCGATAGCATAAATTTGAGAGAAATAGAAAAAGAAAGAGTGACAGGCACGCCGAGAAAAATCAAACCGCTTGGCCGAACGAAGCTCGCATGAGCATGTACCATGTCTATCGAACAAACGGCATAATTAATGCGGCAAATTAATGATCAGTTCGTTGATAACGATCACGCGATAACTCGTCGAGAAATGTGGGAAATCATAGCAGTGGAACATATGAGAAGGAACAAATAGAACGAAGCATTCGCTTCTAGAAGCTGAGCAACTACAACTACGGGAAAAAATGTGTTGAATCAGTAGAACTTCCGACGGTATGCGTGATTGGTGTAAATCTTCTTGATTCGATAGCGATAACGTTGAAACTAATATTTTAATATTTTAACTATTGAAACGATACGTAACGTAATAGTTTTCATTTTTTTTTTTTTATATTTGCCATTGAATCAAGAATATTTACGCTGCTGTTGGAAATTTTACCGATTCAACAGCATTTTTTTTCCGTGTATACGTGAACTGAAATTTTAGTTCCTCATTAACCTTGCAAATTCATTTGTAGTAACAATGTATTTTGAGACTTCTCGATAATCCTTCGAATTTGACGGAATTTACAGGGTTAATGTGGGATGAAAATTTCCATTCAAAACAAAAGGAGGCGAGAGGAATAGACGCTCGCCTGGGTGCGATTGATTAGTCTTCTTCCATTTTTCACAGTACTTAATTATTATGCCTGTTGAATTAGATTTGGTGCACACCGTTTAGATTGTACACATCGAATCTCCCCCATACGTTCAACTTAATCACACGAGCCGCACATCGGAACTAATATATTAACGTTAACGTTAATGTTAACGGTGAAGGTTTACGCTCTTCTCTCGGATCTGTGCAGTGATTCGCATAAACTTCGCGCGCGCAACAACAAATGGATCGAGTGAAAACGTCGCAATTTATCATTATAATTGTTAACCCGATGGAAATTGCGAGAAAGAAATTGAACGCCGCGTCAGCGCGCCATTTGTTCAACGAACTTGATATTTTCCTCCGATGAGAGGGAGTTTTGTTCATCCGAGCAGCTGTTATTCTCTCGGTGCGGAGAGAGAAACAGAGAGAAAGATAGATAGATAGATAGATAGATAGAGAGAGAGAGAGACGAGGGGGTTGCAAGTCACTTTCTTAAAGACGAGTCATGCTTCGTCGTGGAGGATAACGACAGAGCAGAACGATCAAACGGAATCTCGAATAGGATCGATCGTAACGGCGATCGATGCACGCACGCGTGCGCATGCTGCCCGCGAGGACGCGGGGATTCTTTCGCGAACGGCCTCCAGGAGGATCTGGAATCCGGGATCTTCCACGGCCGTTCTCCAAGAGCGTCTTCCTCCGTGTGGCGTTCTCCGTTACCTCCTCGCACCTCTCCAATCGATACTCAATCGCGACTTATCCATCCTTCCTGGCGACCGCCTGTGCGCTCTCTGTGCGCCGATAACGAGCGATAACTTCGGCTCCCAAATCGACTTCGTCCGTCGTCCGCTTCTTACGCTCATCGCTCGGATCGATCCTACGGGCTCGTCGCGCCGAAATTGCGTGCGGAAATTCGTCGTTCGTGCAGAAACAAAAAAGAAAAATATCGTATTTTCTCAACCCCGCAAATTTCGTCATTTCGCAGGTTTGCGAATTTTTGCGACGACGCTAATGCGACGTTTTGCACCGCGAAATTATTTCCCGCAGCTCTCCGTCGCAAACACGCGTGTGTAACGTTTCAGATTATTACGGAACAATTGTAGAAATTGTCGCAAATTGTTGCGAGAAATTGAACGCACCGTCGGAATTTCATTGCGAAGTTAACGACTCGCGCGCGCGCGAACAATTTTTCATCTCGAGCGGAATAGATAGAGAGTCGTGGCGAGAGATAGAACGGCGCGAAATGAATTGCTCGCCTTTTAATCGCGACGGATATTCCGGATTACGCTTGCAACTCTGCCGTGATAAATCACTCGCCGTTAAACATTTATCCGGGGTTAACTTTCCGTTAGTCAAATAAGTTAGTCTCGCTCATTCTCGCCCGGGGAAACGACGATTCTCCTAATAGCGCAATTTTCAATTAGGAACGCGCGTGCGCGTCTCAACGAGGGTTTCTCGTAGCGGGGAAGCTCTTTTCCCTTTGTCACTTTTTTCCCGCGGAGTCCATCGACAAAGGACGGGCACGCAAAGCGATTCCGAGTGTCTCAACAACTAAGGTGAACAGAGATCCACAGAACAGTCAGTGAGGAAAAAAGAGAAAGAGAGACGCAGAGAGATAGAGATAGATAGATAGATAAATAGAAAGAGAGAAAGTCAATTCCATACATCATCGTGGAAAGACGAGAGTGACGAGCGAAGAAGGTGTAAGTGTGTCTTGTCGCGTGTGTGTACACGCGTATAACAATACGCGGAAACGCACGCGTCTGATATTCAGGATATTCGTGTGTGTGTGTGTGTGGCTTTGTGTAGGCTCGAAGTGAATAAGAATGTTGTAAGAATGAATCAAACTTACCGGAAGATCGTGCAGCGAGGGAGTCACTATCAAGTCCGAGTGAGCGCGGTCGCCTTTTCTCTAGAAAAAGCAGAAAGAGCCGTCTTAAAGGCGAGCGTTGCTGCCGGGCTTCTGGCTTTCTTCGACTTCTCCAACACTACTCTGCTTAATCGCGCGATTCACGTCGGCGAGACGGCGTGGCAACTACATCGAGACAAGCAGTGCGTCCTTTCCCTCGACGGGTTCTCGACGAGTTTTCGCGATTTCAAAGATGCACCGTGATCGTTCGAGCTTTCACGGACATGAACGCCTTCACGGTTTTCGTTTTGTTATAAGTTGTTATAAGTGTTACAGTGGTAGTAGCGATGTAATGCGTCTCCAGTTCTCTTTCGTTGTTAATTACATTCACGTTAATAGTTCGTTACTTCACACCTATTTCACACGAGACTTTCTTAAAGAATTTTAGATCTCAGAGGAGATCCGTCATTTTCTAAGAAAGAAATCTTTAAGATAAAATTCTCCAAGAAAATATCGTAGGTCTTAGAGAAGTTTGTTTCCCGCGAGCTCTTCAACTTTGTTGAGTCTCAGAATCGCGTTGGGGAATTTCGCGATTTGATTAGCGCTATTAATTAGGAACTCCCTTCGCCTCGGAACGAATACTTATTAGCGTTTCGGGGTGAAAATCGATTCGTAAAGACTCACCCTGGCCATGGCTATTCGGGGTCTTCTGTAGACGAGATAGTCGAAGGCCTTCCTGTCCTCGCTGTCGACGAGCTCCGTGAGCTCCGTCAGCAGCGTGCGTTTCTCGTCGGTGTTTAGGAGGTTGTCCAGGCTAATAACCAGGTCCTCCACTGTCAGCCTCCTCGTGCTGTAGTCCGCCAGGAGCTGGGAGAGCGCGGCTCTCTCGCTTCGGGCGAGGACGACTCTCGCTTTTTCCTCCACCATGGCAGCGGTATCCGCCGAGACGGTGTGAACGCCACCCCGGTGTCTCCACTCTTTCGTGCTGCTCCTTGATTTCCGACAGATCGACGGGTGATTAATTGGCTCGACGTTACGTAGAAATAATATTGAAGTGAGACGAGAAGAAACAAGTTATACGTATAATTCAATCGACAAGAGCGAGATTCCGCGTTTGGAATTCGATTTGCTCGAAGCTATCGGTTGGGAGGATTAGTTCATTGCGGAATTAAAACGTTCAATCGAGAAAGGTGTGTCGTTAAGATTTATAGTGAAAGCGATTTGCGCAACTTCTCTCGCGGAGGTTTACCTTAATTAAACAAGTTTTTCCCAACATTCACGACTTTCGATCGATGAATATCCCTTGGCAGATATTCTCACATCCTTGCAACGAACTTAATTGCGATTACTAATCAAGCAACCGGTATTGCATCATACTTATCTCTTGATCCTCCGTATGATTCGTGGGTCATTTGGGGGATAATAAACATTTGAATTGACTATAAAATTGGATCGAATCGAGAGTGAAATCTGGAATTTCTATTCAAGGAAATAGATAATAAGGAGAACCTATACTTTTATGCGCAATAATTTCCGTCAATTTATTGAGAAATTGCGAGCACGAGTAAAGTCACGAGTGTTCCCGAAATGACTCACGAATCACACGAAAAACAGCGAATCATAAATCGAATTATTCGGAGCAAAAGTAGGAAACAAAAAAATATGGAATTTATTGGTGGTGAATAATTTGGAATTTTGCGCCGCAGGATAAACGTGTATCTTTAGCTTCGTTTAACTACACGAGTATGTTATGCAAATGTTAATGCCGGCGCCGGTTAAGCAGTGGGAATGGGACATTCTCTGGAATTCGCATTACTGCTCTGACTATGGACAGATTTAGACTGACTGCGTAAAACTGATTTAGACTGACCAGCTTTCGCGCTCTCCGCCGCTATTATTTATAGGGGAAACAAAGGAAAATCGGGAAATACTTTTCTAACCGCGGTACTCTTTGAGTGGTCTGTTCTTTATAGCTGAACTGGCTGCACTAGTTCGAGAAATTTACACACACATTGAGGCGTATGTGTTGTACCTATGGCCTTTACCTGTTTTTTCAAGCGGTCAATAATGATGCACGTCATAAAAGGTATTTGCAACTTACGCGGGACTGGGTGGACGATGATTCCCAGGACTCTCCAGGAGTAAAGGATCGTGCTCGGGGTATCGGGAGGATGGGAGCACTATGGACTGGTTGGTGGTACACGAATGAGGCACCTTGCCAACATCGCGTATCAGCAGGCTCATTCTCTTGTTTGTCTTGAGGAACTGAACCGCCTCGTCGTGCGTCGCCTCCTCGAAGCTCTGTCCGTTTACCTCGATGATCTGATCGCCTACCTGCGATCATTTCAGAACGTCGCGGTTTAATTAGAATCCACTACGAAATAATACAAAATAAATCATATCAAATTCGAGCAATCCAATTAGCAACCGATTCCAACCCGCGTTTCAAGATTACCTTCGTTGATTTTATTTTTATGGGGCTACACAATTATTCTTATATATTCACAGTAAAAAATTTTGTCTTAAAAATGGTCCAGTGAAATTTTTGTCACTTTAACTAGGTGAATGTGTTAAAAGATAACACGTCAACAGGAGGAATATTTGTTTATTATATTTATTATTATTTATAATTATAACGTTAATTTAACATATATTTGTGCACTTCTTAACGACTCTCCATGTTAAAATGACCCAAAATTTTTTACCGTGTTCCTCCTTTCTACTCTTTCTATCATTAAACGGATATCAAGGCGAATTCGATCGTCAGCAACCGCATTTTTCAACTTCCTAAATTCCAATCTTAATCAATAATTTTTCCTTCTAATCAAGAATGTTTAACTTCAATTTTTCTTCCTCCGCACATATTCGCCTTGACCTCCGCTGACGGTCAAGGGCCTGTCGAGGTCTCGAGAATTCGCGAGGGATGTGCAAGATCGTGATTCTTACGAGAAGACCGGCGCGGTCGGCGACGCTGTCCTTGTCGACGCCCGTCACGTAGATCCCGAGGCCGTATTCCAGGCCGCCGCGTATCATCAGGCCGAGGGATTGGCCGTGCTCAATGCACAGCTCTACCTTCCGCGTCCTCGGCGCGTAGCGGGGATCGCGAGGTAGATGAAAGATCGGCGGCGAGGTCGGCCGACCTTGACGGTCCATCCAGCTGCAGGACTGACGACCCGGGGATGACCACATGGCGTGGGGGCCCCGACAGCGGGGATCCAACGCGGGTCCTCGCACCGTCATGCTCAGGGTCTTACAGGACTTCAGCATCTGTCGAAAACGACATCGCGGAGTCGAGGCGTGGGTTGTTCGAGAGTTAACGCGCGGGCTGTGATTTCGCTCTCTCGAGGGAAACGGAGAACGTCGCGTATACTTCTCGTTGATTTCTTCAGGGTTAACGATCAGAACTTGAAATTTAACTCCCGGACGATTCTTTAGTGATTTTAGAATAACACGAGAAGAGTAGACAATAAGGAAACATGCACATTTGTAGATACAATAATTCTAGGACGCGTTTCGTTTTATTTATTGCCGAAAACAGGAAGTTTCCGACGATGGATAACAAGAGAATCGGACGTCTCGTTGCCGGGTTTTCTCCAAAATACACGGCAGGGAAGTGCCGGTCAGTGGAGGGAAGTGGGACGCGCTCGAAATGGCTCGTTTCGTAAAAGCAAAATCGGCGAAGTTAACGAAGAACGAACGATGCGTTTCGCGGTGACGCCACTCGGCAGCCAGGATATCGATCCTCCTGCCAGCGCCCGTGACGTCATATCCTGCCTATCCTTGACCCAGCCCGGACCCACGTCCTTAGGATCCCGCGATTCGGAAGACGCGGGTCTTTTTCTCCCTCTCTCCTTCTTTCTCTTTTTCTCTCTCGCGCGGTCCCTCGTAACTCGTCCTTCTTCCGTCGCGAGCGCGGGGAATTTTTCCCGGTGTCGAGGAAAACGGCTTTCCCTCTCGTCATAACGCCGGATGCCGCGGAGTAAGGGAGCGTGAAACTGTCGTTTCGTTTTTGCGACGATACGCCGATGCGCCCCGACGGAGTTGGCGGATGCGTTTTCGCGACGATCCCCATGAATACGCTTCTACGAGAATGGAAGAAAAAGCAGCCCATAAACCGCGCCTCTCTCGTCTTCCTCGGTTTTATCCATTTTTTGCCTCATAAACTACTCCATGCAAATTGGATACGCCGGTTTACGCGAGGAAGACAGCCGAAAATGAAATTTTCAAAATTCCAACAGCGGTCTTTGTGAATTTTTAATATACTTCACGCGCCCGGTATTTCGTAGATGATTACTTTATGGGGAAAAAAGCGGTGAAAATATTCGCTATGTATTTTCCCTCGGTTACACGCTTCATCAGTAGTTGTTTTAAATTTTCTTCGTCACATAACAGTGGCCGATGAAAAATTTATATACACGCTGTATAAAATTGATATCGGTCGCATTATCAGTTAACAAAGAGCAAAATTCGGAGAAATTGCCTGGATATATAACAGAAAGGACAAGTCCCTATCTCTCTTTAAATTCCTATTAATTTCAATTAACGGTAACACTTATTCGCCTTCAATTCATCATTTCCAAATTTATTTCGTTAAACGCAAATATAATTTCTCCGATTATCACCTACCTCGGCTGACAATTATCACCGTTGTCAATGAAAAACGTAAGGGTGAATGTATCCATGAAATCCTCAAGATACTAATCTTTCTTTCAGGCGAGTCTTATCGCGTAGTATCGCGTACGAGGGAAATTAATGTCGGACACGGTGAGAGTACCGACCTAGAATAGACGAAGGGCCAAGAGAAAGTGGCGCTTTCGTGATCGGCGTCCGTCTCCGGCTCACCAATTAAATAAATAATTCATGGGGGAGGGAACATCGACCGTCGAAGCAGCGGCAGGAGCGATTCGGCCAGCGCAAGTCGAACCGGACGAGAGTATCGTTATCGCGTCGGCAAGGGCCCCGTCGCTATTTCCGGTGCCTACGTCACCCATGTCGGCTTACGAGACAGAGAGAGAGAGAGAGAGAGAGAAGTTTGCGTGCACGTATTTCGATTGTCTGAAGGCGACCGTGTCCGCGTCGCAGTTGGTCCGCGAGTTATGGTGCCATCCGGCGGATATCGTCCCGATCGCTCTCGCCGACGAGAAATCTGCGCTTTCTGGGTCAATCGCGAAACGAATCGACCCTCTTTCTCTCTCTCTCTCTCCGATCGCGTGTCCTCGCTCATTTATGATAATCCCGGGGTATATCCTGGAGTCAGCTTTTGTGTCGAGTCTACGGTGGAGTTTCTCCTTCCTCCTCTTCGTTTCGACATTGGGAGAGGGAGATTATTCATCCTCGGGATTATCGTCGAGCGAGAATCGTCCCGTGTCGTGGGATTCGGGAAAAGCTGAATTTCGGATAATTTTGGAATTACTAATCACTTATCGACGGTCTTCTTCTTCGTCGAGGCTGAAAAATGATGCCTCGAGCACGAACAGCTCGACGATAAAATCTAAGATCTTTTAGTTTCCCGTTTCCTTGTTTATTTTTTACTCTCGGTTTTCTGTTATCATTTATATCCAGCAGCAAATTTTTCGGAGAGATATTTCCCACGAGATATGTTCGTGGCATTGGAACTTCGTCGATAACTCTCGTGAACGTTCCGCTTCTACATCCATTCAAATATTATGTTTGACTTTGAAATTTGTTTAAAACTTAGAAGAACAATTACCGGAGAGATATCACCAGGTCTCGAGCGGACGTTATGCGATTAAAAAGTGCGAGAGCATCAATCGAAGTTACTTAAAACTTCGTGGAAACACAGTTTCTTGAAAAGCAAAGACAAGATCGCAGGATGTAGCGCTCCTCCGTGAAATTATCCGCGCGAATCCCGCGACCCTGTCCTGGCAACTTTATACGAAAACTTTCAAAGAGGCTACAAATCCCGAGGAGCACGAGCGATATTTAGTTAGCCATCATCAGCCTTTCTCCTTTCAGGAGGGAGCCACATCCGCGGAAGTTCCGTGTATATTATGTAAACAGAATAAATGACAGGGGGTTCGCCCGGAGGACGCCGGGCTGGCTGGCGCCGTCGCGTCGTCGTCGTCTTCGTCGTCCTCGTCAAGCAGGCCGGACACGGCCAGGAAAAGGCAGCAGGACCTCCTTCGCCGAGCTCCACGTTGTTTGTCTACGTGCTCCCGGTGCTGTTCGTGAGCATCTCGACGAGCCATTACGAGATAACGAGCCGCGCCGCCACCGTTATCCTTTACGACCCGTTCACCGTCGAACCGAGAGCAATTTAATCCGGTTCACGACTGATCGATGCCGGACAGAAGCGAGGCTCGCCACCCCGGGCCGGACCTCGCGGTCGATCGGACGCGATGTCGAAATGATAGGAATTGAAATATCATTTCGACGGGAGCTCAATATTTCACGTACAGATAGGGACAAACCGCGATGCGTACTCCGTCGAGCGCAAAAGCCGGCGATGAAACAAAAATCGGAAGGGAGGGAACGCGCACGGGAAAAATGGATCGGTCGAATTAATGTGACACGACATAACCGAGCGCGTTTTCATGGAAGGAAACATAATTTCTGCTTCTTACGAAGCTAATTGGATTCTTTAGGCAATTCGTCGAGTTTGATCGAATATAAGATAAACCCGTAATATATACATGATACGAAAGTTAATCGAACTAACCACGCGTAGCAGGAATTTCAATAATCTATCGTGTCGTGTCCGAGACATTTGATTGTGAACTTATACAAGCGTGCAGGCATGGAAACCTCATAAAACACGAAATTTCGTCTAATTTGACATATTTATGTATAAAATAGAGGTTAAAAAAAACTATTGTAATATTAAAGACTAATATATAGATGTTATAGACAAATTTCAAAATTATTGACCGTTTCGCTTCGAAAATACAGAAATGGAAAGTTTATAATTTACAGTAATATTCAAGATATAGACGTGTAAACATATATTTAAATACTTATATATACTTCTTTTTATTATCTGCGCATTTTTATTAAATCAGCTGATGCATAAATATAGCATAATAAGGAAAATAAAAAATATTTTCATATATGTAATACTAAGTATATATATTTACTTCGGCTCCGTTTCAAATTAATACTTATTATTTGGTTAGTGAAATAGATGTATAGAAAAGAAATTTTGCTTGATAAATAATAAATTTATGAGAGGAGCATTCCTTGATGTGCCATTGGAAATATAGCACTTACCATTATAATCTCCTTAAAAACCGCCAAAACGCGCTTGGTTACATCGTGTCGCGTTAATTCAAACAAAGTCTTTATCGCCGGCTTTTTTCTTCCGTGCGATATCGCGGACCGAAAAAATGCGGGCGAAGGCGTGTAATGAATAAATCAGAGGGCCGCTTTTTGTCCTGCGAAAAACAAAGTCGTTTTCCGTGTCTTGATTCGATCATCTCTTAACTTGGCGGATTCAAAGCGGAGGACGCGAAATTGAGGGACACCGGCGAAATGGAGAAATATCAATAAGCGAAATCGCGTCTTAGAGGACCCGGTCTGGAGACGTTTTGAATCGAAGGCTCGACGTAAGTGCATTTATACGGAGAGACATTTGTGGGACGAAGTGGGCGCAATTTCGTCTGGAAATACGGCGAAGTGCAGCTTACGTAAACTGTCCGCCGGAAACGCCCGGATTATTTTCGCGTCTGAATATTAGTTTTCATCTGTCCGTCGCGAGAATAAGGTATTTCGCGGAATAAGGAACGACATATATTGCGCATGTATACGTACGAATATTGGATTTCGCGGGTCTCGTGTAGTAGAAATCCACTTACCGGCGAATTTTTATCTCCGCTAGATTTGCGAATACAATGAGGATCCCGGAGTTACTTGCAGCTTATTTCAGAAATAACGCTCGTCCGTGCCGTGGCATAAATTTCGCGTAATTCCGCGACCGCGAGAAATCCTTCTCTCGGAAATACCACGGAGCATAAATTTTCGGATAAAGAAGGTTATAAAATGTCTCGATATTTCATAGCATCCTTTATGTAACGCTCGTTTGAAAATCCACCGTGAGAAAGACGTGGAGGCTCACGTGAAAGGCTCGCAAGAGGCGAAACTGTTCTACATTATTCTCGAGTTTTGAATATTCATTTTGTTTTACGATGGTACTTTCGGCTCTCGTGGTGTTTAGTTTTCGAAAAATCTCACAAATTCGCGCTCGCGAGCTGAGTTGACGTGATAGCGCGGCCACGCGCGAGAAAGATCTCGTTAATTTGGAAGTTAATTTCAAGTAACGACGCGGCGGACGAAGGAGGGGATCGCATAAATTCCGAGGGCGAGCACGTACACGTCACACAGGGCTGGAATCGCGCAGTCCGGGGATGGGGTGAAAAGGAATTAAGGCCGGACTTGCTAAATATTTTTACGTCACACATAAACTTTACATCACGAGCGACGGGGGCTATACAGTCGATCGATTCGACGGTTGGAAGGCACGTATCTAGAAGACGACGCAAGGAAGGGTAATCAGGGATGGATATAGACGCCGCGACCCATTCGCTCACCCTCCCGTGACAGCGATTTTTCCGGAATATCTTCGGCCTAAGTCTCTACAACCCGACCTATATCCTTCCTTTCGTTCTACGCGTCTATCGATTCTCGCGCGATCCTTTAACATTTCTCTCCACACGTGGAAAATCGTGCCGCGCGAGCGGCGGAACAAACGGAGAGCGAAATCGATGGAAAATCGTCGGCGCGGAGAACATTAGTCGTTGCGGTTTTCCGCAGTACCGATACATTTCGCACATTTTTATTCAAATCTATATTTATCTTTATACTTATACACACTTAGCTTCGCAATTCATTTCACACGGCTGTAAAATTAGAATCTCCCCTATTTTTCCCGGAATGTAACCGGCGTACTTTTAAGAACTTAAAAAAAAAAAGAATGAGATGAAAGGCAATTTGACGAGTAAAACTGATAGATAACTTATACGGAAGATAACCGTTTTTTCGATGTCGAATTGAGATTGAGTGAACGTAAATCGCGTATTCGACGTCCACGAGCGCGAAATGCGTTATCATCATCGGCGAGTCGCTCACGCAAGGAATCGCGCAGAACTGTTACAAAGCAGAGAGTCGTCCAAGTGGAAGGAACCACCGCGAGAGTAATCTCTGGTGTAAATGGTCCCGACGACTATCTCTACCGCGTACATAGCTATTCCCAGCGGTGGCTCAGGAGGCTCAAGACAAAAGACTGTGGAGAATAGAGGTGTCTAGTCGGCCGAGTGACGCGAATCCGTCGGAAAGCGCGAAATAGGCCTCTCAAGTAATCGAATATCTGAACATCGACTAACCGAACATCCGAAATCCGATGCGAAAATATGTGAGAAAAATGTGTTTTCAAAGTTAACCTCAGTATAAAAACAAAGATATGCAAGCAGACAATGAAATTGTGCAAAATGTGCCAATATTAACATAAATAAACAAGAACGTTAATGTTAACACATTTTGCTTAATTTTATTATTATTTGCATATCTTTGTTCTTCACTGAAGTTAAACTTGAAAAAGTTTTTAATTTTCGCCCGAAAATCGCTCCGAACTTCCAAGTACATTAGAACACTCCAAACTGCGTTATTCGGATAATCCGGATAATCCGAATTATTCAAGTTTAAACCGTAAGAAGATCCGGATCTAGAACCGAATTTGTATCCGTGCGAATTTGTATTCAAATTAAGTAAAAGAAAAACAGATAATATCATAATAATATAATAAAAATGACAGATCAAGCTAATGACAAGAAAAACTGAAATACTTATTCAAAAACATAAATACATATAATCGTCTCATATTTTTTCGTAACACACACACACACACACACACATAAGAAGTAGAATAAAACAATAATTTATCGTTTAATTTATTAATTAGAGAAGGTTTCAGATGTTTTTATAATATAGAAAATTGTATTACTGGAATTCAAGGATCGGTTCATGCGTAGAAGGCTGATTCGCCGTGTGTGTACGTTTGTAACAACTATTTTCTAACTAACTAACAATTTTCCGACATGTGCTTAATACACTATTAATATACACATTTATATTCTCCCATTATAATTTACACGTATCGCTACAACAGCTGCTTGGTTCTTATTGACCATTATTTCTTTCTTTCTTAATTAATCAGTAATAGAGCCGTTTATTAATACATTTGTAAAACATATACTAATTTACTGATTGTCCAATTTTCGAGAGAGATCTAGATTGCTGCGAACGTGCCTGTTCCACCACTTCCGAATTTTGGAAATTTCCCGACTCGCGAAGCGACATTTCTCCATTCGGTTGACTGAGAGTCGCAAAGTCAATCTACGTATGCTTCCTTACGATACTTCAACTTCAGAATTTAACTCGGGATTATACTTCTCTTTCTCCCTCGCGTCTTTATTAACATCTCGAATTAGATGGCGAACTTCCTCGATTTTTCCTCAGCGTTGAAGTTCAGCCTCGAGTCTCGGCCGGGCAATCACAACTTGCTCGATTGCGAATTTAAATTTATGCGCAATACTCGCGGTCTTCTCTCGCCCTTGTCAGTGCGCAGATTGGCACTCGAGGGGGCGACGTTTAACTTCGTATGCGCGAATATCCGGTTAGTGTTTGCCACTTGCGAGCGTCGAGCGTGTACTAATCCGGCGACAATGATATTCCCTCGAATCGTTTACCCGGCGGATCAAAGAGCGCCCTTCGGCAGTGCTCGAGTTCGCGCGCGAGTTTCTTCACGAGCAACTCTTCGCGAAACCATACGTAGTGGCGTTCGTCAAAGACGTGCGGGGGCTCTTTAGCGAGACGTCGTTGTGAAACGTCCTCGAGGTGTATGCCGTCCGAACTAGTTTCACCACAATCAACAGCACGATTACGAGGAAACGTAGGTCGCAGAAGCGACAGAAACTTCAATGCGCGGATCGGATGCCGTTTTAACACCAGTTACTTCAATTTCCGCCGCTATTTACAAACCTTGCGAGTTCCCTTGATTCGCGAATGGGCGATTAAAGATGCAATATCCGTCTTCTTCTTCTCCAATGGATATATATTTTTCGTAAATAAATAACTATCCCGTTTCATCATTTCGCATAGGTATTCCCCGTTAATAAGCAAGGAAATAAATATCGAAACGCGAGCTTCACGAAGTCGTAGCGGCTTCATCAACCCCCCCGCTTTGAAGGGTAACATGAATGAAAACGAAAAGAAGAAAAAAGCCGAGAAGAATACGAAGAAAATCGTAGCGCTGGAAATATAAGGGGCGAGAAGCTAATCTCGAGCACGGTTTTGGTCCGGTTATTTGCACCGAGGATTTACAGATGCTCTAAGTTTCTTCCCGATTTCCTCTATCTAATACGGCCGAGGGGAGCGGAGGGGTCGTACTCTCTAGAGCAGTCGTGAGACCGTCCCTAAAGTCAGTCGTAAATATCAGATGCGTCTGAACGATTACGTCGGTGGACTGGGTCTAGAAGTGGCCATTAATTGGGCTGACCCTAATTAGTCATTTTTTGCTCTTATTTTTGCCGAAGACCTCGGTGACAAAAGTCCTCTCGATTCGGGACGGTAACGCTCGTGACCGAAACATGAAGTTCCTGCGATTTCGCCTTGTTTTTCAAGCTAATTTAAGCTTGCGTTCGCAGCGAAATTATTCTTCCAATGATTGAATTGTGAATGGATGAGTTTCGAGAAGAAAATTGTTTAAACTGAGCCAGTCGGTAATTCCACGATAAATTGATAGTAATTTCCTAATGATAATTATAATTATAATTAATAATAACCTCCTGATGTCGTTGAAATTTTTATGTACTAATCGTTTCAATAAAGGGAGATCTTGAGAATTAATTTTCTGATAAGATAAAATCAAATCGTGAAATTAGTCGGAAGATTAGAGACGTGTCAAAGCATCAAGAAGATATACGGAGAAAATATTGTAGTAAGAATTACTACAAAATTTTACAATGCTGGACTCTATCGGAATTATTACGAGTGAAATCATTACATGTTGTAATCTTTAGTAATGCGTATACAACGAAATACATCACTAAAGATTACACATCATAATTTCAGTTATAATTCCGGTATGGTACAGTGTTACAAAATTTTGTGGTAATTTTTACTGCCATATTTTCTCCGTGTACGAGAAAGAAGATATTTGTTACCAGGGAAAAAAGGAGAGGTGCGCCGGACGTCGGAATGCGGACGAGTCTTGAATTTTAGAACGTACAACACAAGAGATTAATGAGACCGTACGAGGAAGAAGACAAAGAAATTCGTACGTTGCGAGTTTTCACGTCTCGGAGATCGGGAATCGCGCTATATCTTCTCGTTCTCGTATTTTCGAAGTTCCCGGTCGAGACTTGAGAAGTGGAAGGCAACGGCACCGACAGAATTAGAGGATTGTGGGTGACGTTGAGGGCTCGTAGGGGGGTTGAGATAGCGGACCAAAAGTTGGACTTACTTTGAGGGCCTCCTCGTGGGTCACGGCGCGGAAGGGTGTGCCGTTCACCTCCAGGATGGTGTCTCCTGGCCTGAGTCCAGCGCGCTCGGCCACCGAACCTTCCTCCACCCTCGAGATGTAGACTCCCACCCCTGAAAACAATTCGCAGACTTTCTATCAGGCCAAAAGCTGCCGCGCTGCTGGTTCGCGATCGGTGCCAGCGAAGACCTTCCGCCCATGACGCGCTCGAACGACTCCCATTCCGTCTCATAAAACGAGCTCCCTCGATCTTTCGCGATCCTGCATCCGGATAAATTGGAAGGGCTTCTATTTTAAAATTATGAAAAATAAATGGAGAAATTTAAGAACGCGTGAATGACATCTCGGCCGCGAATTTTCCTAACTTGGACATATTTTCGTAAAAAAATGCACCACGCAAAGTGACGGTGTTTCTCTTTTACCAATTGTTGAGAATAAGTCAGCGCTCGTGAAACGAACGATATAGGATGTTTCAAAACGCGCGCGAGTGACGTCTCGGAGACGGTACTTGCGGAGGTAGAGACCTTACGCGAACGTGGACGTGATTTTTCGACAATTATTGGCTGGATGTTGATAAATTAGCGCTTGCATCTAAAGTAGAGGGTGACGCGCACCCGGTGTGAAGGCGAGAAGGACCTGTTGGGTACTATGTAACAGGCAAATTGACTTTGTGGCGGAGCTGGCAAACTTCCCCGATATACTTGTTGAATCGGATATAATAAACGCCATGGGCAGAAATATCGTGAAAATAAGAGAGGAGAATGTAAAAAGACGTATGCGGATGCATCAAAGTGAGAAGTAGATACAGAAAACAGCGTGTGTGTATATCTGTCTGTTGCATGTATCTTTGTGCGTGTATATGTGTATGTGCGTGTCTGATTCCTCTGTATTAGAATAGATGCACGTGTGTATATTCGTGATAGAAAGAAAGACATGCATAGATTCTTCGAAGAGTCAAGAGGAAACGTGATTGCATCGCATGATGTGCATCGTGCTTGCATTATGCATTCGTGATATTTCTGTATCGTATTATTTACGTGTGCACCTATGTATGTGCGTATATATATATATATATATATATATATATATATACACACATATATATTTAGGTATGTTCGTTTGCGAGTATTTTTCATTGCGTCGAGAAAGCAATAATCGATGGCAGCCGATAGTGCCTCTCCGAGCGGAGCCGCTTCCTATGAATTTTTGAAGATCCACGAGGACAATGAAATCTGTACAATGTGAAAAAATTCCTCTTACGCGTGACGTAATACAGTGAGACGGTATTGGTTTTAGCGAGTTCGACCGATTTTGCGATGAAAAATTACACGTCTAAATATCTGATATATCTGTCTCATGCTTCGTGAATTTAATTTTCTCGGTGAAGGAATATAAAAATGATATGAATATATAAAACTATAAATAAATGTATAAAATACAACAGTCATATATATATATATATACATTTTATATATAATTTACACAATTCTTTAGAATTAGAGATCAATATAAATGGCACAATTTAAGTTACATCGTAAAACCGAAATTATCATTGTTACAAGATTATTATTATTATTATTGTTACACCGGAACTACTCGATCTGCTCCAAACAAACGAGACATCAATATCATTTTTCGGAGTCGAGAGTTCTCCGCCGTACGGCTACGTAGTGTCCATGAAACATTCAGTTGTGTGTAGAGGGGCATGTCAATCGTGGCGAAGCGAGAAATAGAGAAAGAGAGAGATAGACCAAGAAAGAGAAAGAGAGAGACAAAGGAAATGCGACGACCAGAGCACAGAAGTTCGTGAGATTTCACGGTAAGCTCGCCCACTCGACCGGTCGAAAGTGCATTAAGGCGCGGCCTCAGGGATTTCCTTTGAATATAAACGAAATCTCTCTTCCGTTCTGTTATTCCTGTTGTCAGGACGTTGTCTGGCTCGTTCTACGGGTACATTTCGTGCCACCTGAGCAGGTAAGCTCATCGCGAAATCTCACGTACTCTTCCGGCCATTCTGGCGGATGACACATCGAATCGCACGCTCGAACTGCATTTCTGCGGTTCACGACTCCTTGTTTATTGTGTGTTTGCGCTGGTAGCGTATTATCATCGTCGGTTGTCCCCGTCGAGGTCGACGAGAGTCTTCCGAGCGACGAGAAAGACAGAGAAAAGGAGAAAGAGAGAAGGCGAATCTAAAGATCGGTCGAGATGAAAATAGTCCGTGTGTGCAGTTGCTTTTCGTATTGCCGAGTATACTCGAGATGGAAATGCGATTAATTGAGAATTTTCCACGATTCTTTAAACGCATTTACAATTCTTCGATTCTATTCTCTCGTCATTGTCATATACAGAGTGTTTCGTTAAATTCATCTGGAGCTTCTCTTTCCTCACTTGATTGTATTCCCAAGTGAAGTTTTTCCGAGCTCAAGGATAATCTTCTTTCGAGGAAAATTTGTTCAGACGAGAGCTCTCGCAGCGCCGTTTGAATGTTCACTGTTCAACGTCTCGGCGGTCACGCGCGTAATTAAATTTGCATTTTAGCGAGGTTTGCTCGAAGTTCCTCGAAACGAAGCCCAGTTGTCCATATTTGCGGCCTAGAATTATCATTATAATTCGTGACGATTTGACCAGCTGTTCAAATGAATCCGTAACTTCAAATTAGCCTTCATTCCTTTTGTCTTTCGTACACAGAGAGAATATCGTAATAAAAATTGCCACAAAAGTTTATAATGCTAAATCATACCGGAATTAGAATTGAAATTATTATGTGTGTTGTAATCTTCAGTGATGTATTTCATGTGTACACATCACTAAAGATTACAACGCATATAATAATTCTAGTCATAATTCCGGTCCGACTTTACAAAAATTTGTGGTAATTTTTACTACCAAATTTTCCTCGTCGTATCGAAGTGAAACCGATCGATGATTTGTGTCACGAATAAAAACACCCTGCATACGAAGATAATTTACGGAAGGAGAAATCGTGTGTGGTAATTCGGGAAACACGCGAAAAACATTGATTTCTATTTAAATGACACTTATGAAAGCTCGGTGGCGCTCTTCATCGTCATTTCGAACGCTCCGCTTTATCTGCTTCGTTCGCTCCCGCTTGGTTTTTCGAGCTTTGTGACTGACGAAAGTGCAGGCTCTCTCTTCTACGCGATCATACACACACTACACGCATATGCATTGTACACCCATGCAACGAACTGTCGGCGTGCCAAGTCTAGAGAGGAAGTAGCTTTCTGACAGATACTCGTAGTGAGATGCGTTAACCCTCCTTTCTCTCGTCGAGTTACCTGACTGCGCTTCTGGTACAGCGAAACAGAAAATAAGAATGACACAATGCAAGTTGGTTTATTCTCAAACCCAGCCGGTCGCGGACGATGACAAAATCCGCAGAAAGCTCGCTTTAAGTTCAATGAGTCTTTCCCCCCTCGAAGTGTCATCGGCGCAAAATAATACGATTAAACTCCAAATGGAGCTGCTAATTTACGATAACGCGCGTGGTAAAACGATAAAGTCGCCAATATGAGCAACAGAGTAAAGAATCGGAATTTTATCAGATGCAAAAGTAGTTCCTGTCGGGCCATTAATTGTACAAGTACTTGGAAAATCTTATATGATAATTTCACACGACGAATTTTAATATTAAAAAAAAAATCGTAAAATCGTGAGCGAGATTAATTAAATTAATTCTCAAGAATTATGCTCGAGCGGCTCTTATGCTTTCAATAAAACGCAGAAATCTCGGGTGAGCTTTCGCGAGGGGAGCGACTATTAAATTTTTCTCATGCGAAATTGCAATTTCCGACGACAGAATGAATTTTACGCCCGAAGTGTAATGAAACTCTCGATAACGCGAGAAAAAGGTGCCCGGACGGGCACTTTTTCCGACTTTCTGCAAATTTCAGCATCGTTTGAAACAGGTTTTTAGTGCCGCGATCCGCGCGGCAGGCAAGATAGGTCTTTTGAGGCCTCTCGCGGAATATGAGAGAAAGAGAGAGAGAGAGAGAGAGAGAGAGAGAGCTTTTCGGATTTGGTGGTTTCACGCTCGAATTCACGGCGATGATAAAGCTCGTCAAGCGACATGATAACCAGCGCGCGTGTATGTGCAGCGTCAATGCGTGATTAAGCGTGAGATTTAACACTCGCAGTCTCCCCCAGCGATCATCGTGACAGACCGTGCTGTCGAATCGTCCCGCGACTCTGATTTCTTCCCTGGTACTCTCATTTCTCGCGAATCTTCGAGTTCCTCCGAAGGAATCCGAAGTATTAAAAATGAGATGTCAGGAAATCCTCTAAATAGGAATTAAAAGACCCGAAATATTAATATTACAAGTTAAAAATGTTCGTACCTTTTAATACTCATTATTTTATCCGACCGTTATTCTCTTTACATTTTTCTGAAGTGAGTAAACGTGTCAAACATTTCCAATATCGGAGAAACGTTTGGCCGCGCACGCGATGAAAATTTCATATTTCCCGAACATCGCGGTTGTTACACCGGAGAACGTATCGCGAGCTAGTCTGATTTATCTTTGAGACCGCGAGGATTAACAGGCTCGGGACCGTGAAACCGGATCTTGTCGCTTTTGTTATTTTAACGACTTTAAGACGGCACTCTAGCGCATCCTTGCCTCGTCACGCGGATCCTGTACGAGGTCCTGCTTACACCAGTTCAGTTGCGAGGAACCTCTCTGGAAAACTCGCAATGCTTATCCTTCGTGAACGCGAGTCGAAAATTGCTCGGAGAAGGTGTTATTGACACGTTGAAAACTATTCAAAGGATAATCGCATTATCGGAAAGATAATCCATGCTTGTGCGGACGTTCTTAACGTTTCATAACGATCGCTTTTTTCACCACGAACCTTTGATGCGTCTCGAGCTTTTTTAAGCCGTGAACTTGTGAAAATAGGAGATACGTTGCGAAAAAATAAATTCCAAGTAGAAATTGATTTAATTATTCTTTGTATCTGTATTTGGGTAGTTAAGATGCGTACTCGAGTTACTCGCAATGAGATCGCGAGGCCGCGTCGCGTTACGAAGCGGCGAGTCCGACATGAATAAGCGGCCAACTTGCGGAATTGCAACAGCTATTGTTAGTTAACGCGCCAAGTATTTTTTCCTCGATGATCGAGTTTTCCAGACAGATTACCGAGCGAAACAACAACGATGATGACGACGACGACGATGAACTCCGGCCGTGCGATTTGCGGCGCAAACGCGTCTCGATGGATCGATAACTCATTATCGCTTCGACCATCGAACGGCGAACAGACCGGAGTTCTACCTCTCGTAAGAGAGAGAGAGAGAGAGAGAGAGAGAGAGAGAGTGAAAAAAAAATAGTCAAGAGAAGAGGGAGAGAAAGAGAGAGAGAGAGAGTCTGTGCAAAACGCGCACGTTCCTCCTCTATCGAGTCCGCGTGCAAACAATCGTCACTGTGGCGGAAAACGGATGCTTAACGATCGTGAAAATGTTTTTGCTCTGCTTTTTCGTTCCGTCGAATATCGTCCTCGCGACAGGAACATTTACTCTTCGCCGCGATCCGCAAATAGACATCTCGATTAATTCGCGCGTGTTATAAACACGAGCGAGTGTATTTCACATTCAGCAAACAGCTGCAAAGCGAAGAGATTAATTATTCTTCTGTTAAAATAATCATCTCTTTTTTTCCCATCTTTTCGTTTGTATCGTGAAATGACGCAATTTAATTACCCCGCGCTGGAAACCCCGAGAAAATGTTCTGCATTTTCACGGGCGAGGTGGGAAATAAATCGAAACGTATAATTTTCCTATTCACTGTGCGAAATCTAACTGAAGAAGTATATAATCGGGTCGAGGTATAATTGAACGTCTGCTGTCGCGAGGATTAAGATGCGCAAGGACGATTCGCTGATCATATGCTGAAGCACGCACAAGCGCAAAGTGTCGGGACACGATGTGAGTGCCAACCGAGGTAACTTAGGCACGCAGCACGGGAAAGGAACAATTCAATTATCAGAGAAACGATTTAGCAGAAATCAGTGAGGGGCGAGTCATCTGGCGGTCGGTTCTTTGAGATACTTCGCGTCGCGAATGTAGACGTTACGGAGACTATCGATCAACAATTATGCATCATATAATCAGATATGCGGCACGTCACGCTGCTCAACGTCGCGCTTTATTGAAATACGAATTTGTTCTCCCTTTTTTTTTTTTTAGATTTTCGCTACCATTCGGTATCCTCGATTTTTAATAAGAATAATTAATAAAAGCGTCACGGAATATTCACACAGTTCACGAAATTGTTTCCGGGTTTATCAAATTACCAAAATTCGAGCGATAAAGTGCGAACTCACACGTTACTGCGAATTTATGCAGATTCGCGAGGTCACGAGCGACTACCGAGACGGTGTCAAATCGCGGTAACGCGTTTGGCGTCAACTCGTTGTCGAAAGCACCGTGATCAGATTCACGGCAGCATAGGCTATGTTTAGACTGGAATTTAAGTTTAGTGACACCCGTGGTTTATGTGAACAGTGTAAAATCGACTTAATTATTCCTGATGTTATAACTATTGGTGTTACTCATGTTACAAACAATTATGTTTCAACTATACGATATGTAGCACTGGCAGTTACAACATCGAGAATTACAAAATCGGCTTTATGTCGTACGGGCATCGCTGAATAGATTGCGGATTATCGCGCGAACGTGCCCAGGTAGACAGGTTCATGTAAATTTAGTAACAACTTTGCTGATCAATTTGCAAAGGTCGTCTCTCTAATGGGCGATTCATACCAGTGTCAGTTCAGTCTCGGTGTTAATTTTATCTACCCGGATACCGGAGTAATTGAATATACGGCTAATTTAAGATGTTATTATTACTTGTTATCGTTAGAAAAATCGATAATTTATAGTGTCTGAAATTAGCCATACACTCAGCTACTGAAAGATCCGGACACTCGAAACTGACAGCATTAATTACGGTACTCGTATTATATCACGTAAAGTGGCGAAATGGAAATTCGAAAGAAATGAGAAAAAAATTACCAAAATTTACACGAAACCATGTCATATGTAACGTAATACGCAAATCTGAGTATAGCTTTTAGTAAATTTGCCGCTGCAACGACGTAACGTAGATTTACATTATTGTATGAAGCAAATTTAATAACACAGGATGAAAAAAATAAATTTGTGTTGAGTAACTTTAATCAGAGTAGGTGTTTCTTATGGATTTTCCGTTACGAAAAACAATGCTGCTGACTAAATTCCATCACGTCGGATTTTCAAGTTATTGAATTTTGAATTTTAAGATGAGAAAGCAGCGATTCGTAGTAAACAAATATATGATAAATCACTAAGAACAATTCTAAAATGGCTAATAAAACAAATATTTCCAAATAAGTGAAATTTTATTGAATTTCAATAAGGAAGAAAAAGTTTCTTTAAATTTTAATCAAACAAGTTACATTAAAAATTTGACATTTTAATAACGATAATTTGTTTAGCCGATAAATACCCAGATAAATAGTCGATAAAATCGCTAATTCTTATCTTAAAACTTACAATAACTTTAAACTTAATACGATGGAACAATTTAGTCGGCGGAATTATTTTTCGCGACTGAAAAATCCATAAGAAACACCTCTGATTACAGTCACTTGACAAACATTTCTTTTTGTCAGTCTGTGTAATCAATTTAATACAGTATATTTTTTCTTTATAAATATAATATGAAAAAAAAAATAAAATAAAAGTGAAATTTCTCGAAAAGACGGTAGCAAGAAAATCGAAAAATTCAAGTCCACATCATTGACTGTCGCGCGTCGTGATAATTACGAAAGTCTGAACAGCCACAGATAGAGAGATGGATCCTCGATTCCGCGGTAAGACGAATTTCCGAATCGAGACGCGATACAGGGACACGGCGGTCGCGAGTTTCTCCTTTTTCTTTTACGGTCACGCGCTTCTCCCTCTCGTTCGTTTACGGCCGCGGGTGCGACGCCAGACGACTCGCTCTGAGCGTATAAGTAGCACGTAACACGGCGCGGTTACACGGCGACAGATAACAAGGTGAGGCTCTTTGTCGACGAGTGACGATAGTCAGAACTAACGTGGAGTAAACCGCTGGGTAAAAGTACCTCGTTCTCGAGGCACGAAGTACGGCGACGGGGGTAGCCTGAAGGTACTTCGGATCTCACCTGCGTCCTTGCCACCCTTCACGCAGATGCCAAAGCCATGGTGAGAGTCCGGCGGATCTCTCGTCATGGTGATTGTCCTTACGGTGAGCTCCTGCAGGCTGAGCGGCTGCTGCGCGACCGGCGACGTAGGCGGGTTCGTGGTGTTCGTCTGCTGCTGCTGTTGCTGCGACTGCTGCGACTGCTGCTGCTGCGAGCCGGTGGTCGGCGTGCTGCGGACCGCCGCGACGCTCGCCGGGCTGGACGCCGGCGTTCTCCGATCGCCTTGGCGACGTTCCGACGTCATGCTGTTGCCGAATAGCCTGCGGGAGATCGAAAATTGCGTTCCTTCGAGATGCACAGGCTGTCTGACACAAGCTGCGCCATTCCTCACCATATCTGTAGTTAAAGTGAACAAAAAAGTCCTCTGGTATTTTCTAAAAAAAAAACCACGTGAAATTCCGTGAGTTATTAATCGTTGAAAATGGCCGTGTACAGAGGCTTCTTTATTTAATAACTCCAAAATCTGCGTGTTATTTGCAAAATGGTAGAGGACTTTTTCTTCACATTGACCTAAACCACAATGTGACAGATAGCTTGCGTCAGACACCCTGAATACGTACAACTTCCAGTGTTTCATCTGCACGAGAAGAGAATGAGCGCGAGTACTCTAAATGTAGTTCCAAATCGCTCGGAAATCGCATTCGACGCAACCCCCCCCATCCCCTTTATTCAGAATGATCAAAGTAATCGCGAGTTAGACGCGGGTGAAACGAATCCAGTCCGCCATGGTAACTTCGACCTATCTTTGTTGATCGTCGTCGAGACGCTCGTACCTGAGCACCTGTTCCGGGGAGATGGCACCGGTGCCGGCGGTACCGTGACCTCTGTGCCTGTACGGGGTCGCGTGCGAGGAGTGATGATGGGGCGCGCTGGGCGGCCTCTCGACGATGGTGTAGCTGGTGCCGGGTGGACTGTAGTAGCCGCGATGTTGGCCGCCATGGTGCCTGCTGGCCGGCTCGAGGTCCTCGGCCTCGTAGCAGCCGCCGGTGCCGCTCCTCAGGAAGTGAGAACCGCTGCCGCCGCGCAGGAAGTGCGTGCCGGTGCCGGCGCCCCACTGCAGCTCCTGCAGTTCGGACCCGTAGTCCTCCGTGCTGCTGGCCATGCCTCAGGCGGTATCAGCTCGGTCACACCTGCCGGCCAAGCGAGCACGCAAGCCAGTCAGTCGGTGGAATTAATCGCCCGCCGCGTGGAAAATATGCGAACGACTCTCTCTCTCTCTCTCTCTCTCTCGCGGCGAGTCGCTCGTGCGGAAACGGTCGCGAATAGCGCGTGCGGTTAATAGCGCGGAGATTTTAGAAAATTTTAGGAGATCACGGGATAAGAGAGAGAAAAGGAGATCCGAGTGGAGACACGAATATTTTGTAATTGTAGGGTTGAGTTTTGACGAGGGGTGTTATGGAAATTTGGAACATAAATTACGTTTCTACCTCTGAAACAAATTTAAAAGATAGTAGCGGTAATAGCAGCATTATGCATATAATGTTGCTGTCATTAGCATTATCTGAGTCGGAATTTTAATTCCAAAGAGTCCTATAAATTTGGTCAAACCCGGAGGACATTGTACAGGCTGTACTGTCCTGTCTTGATGCAATAAATGGTTATTAAATGTCATTTTCTCTCCGTGTTTAAATATCTTTAAAAAAGCCCCCAAGATTCCCATATTATATATATATATATATATATATATATATATATTTGCGATTACCTTTTCATATATATAATAAGTACACAAGGATAAGTAAAATAACAAATTTTATCTCTTCATAGTATCTCGATTATTTATTTCTTCCATTGGCATCGGAAATGTATGCATATATTAAATACGTATCTTTACATTTGAAAATATATGATGCATCGTGACATCTGCATCCTCCGTCTCGGCTCCTCGACACAGCATCCTGCTCCCGGCTGTACCATCATAACATGCCGGATATTAGTTCGTGGCACTGAAGTTCGTGCAGATGCGATTCGATCGGAGAATTATTAATTGACGCAATGCCATCGGGAGTCCGATTAATTATTTCACGAGCCGACAAAAAGTTTCGTGTAAATGTAACATTCGGTAACGGGAAAGAAGTAGACATGACGCGATGCCGAAATAATGGGCAAGAAAGGGCAAAAACGTAATCCCGTCGCTGCCCCGTCCATCGAACGACCGAATGATGACAGCGATCAACGCTGTCGGACGTCGTTGGACCTTCAAGGAGATCATACCTATCTTCGCACGACACGTGTTTTTTCGAATATTTTTATCACATCCTGAGCTTCGGTAGCGACGCGTATATTACGGATTACGTGCACCAGTAATCGTCCGCTTCGGGTGATTAAAATATTGCGTCGGAGCTCGAAATATTCAATCAGAGTATCTCGTCGGCTTCGCGTTATTTAACACGATCTTTGATCGGATCGTATTTACATGGGTTGTATTTATTACATTATTTTGTACAACGAGAAACATTGACTTAAACAGCCCATGAATATGAACTTGTATATGATATGTAATTGTTTATGATCTCAATAAAAAATCATGAATAATTTACAACTACGAATACCGGTCAGAGAATTTAATGTAAATTTGTCAAATGTTGATTTTAACGCCCAATAATGCTCTTCGAATCGCGAATATGATTTTGTTTACATTTGCTAACGCTTTCTTTTTGTTTCTGTTTAACTTTGTTATTGTGTACGTAATGCAAATGTAATTAAATTTCCCTCAGTAAATACATACGCATAGCATTGTTAGAAACACGACTGTTATTTTTACCTTTGTAGTTTCCGCATAATATGTTTTTTTAAGAGTGTCAAATTCCATTGAGAATTCCAACGCCAAAAGAAGAAAAAGAGAGGGATTATGAGAATAGACATATTGTTTCTCTTTTACTTATTTTTACTCATATAAATTTTCATTAAATTAAATATTATAATATATAATTAAAATGAGATGTATAAATATTATAAATATTACCTCTTTATTAAATTAAATATACTATAATAGTTCGAATATTACGTAATATTTCTAAAATGAGTATTTATTTGAGACTCAATATAGAAAAAAC
>NW_014554681.1:365467-391911 GCF_001313825.1 Dinoponera quadriceps | reverse complement strand
TTTATTTGAGACTCAATATAGAAAAAACGACAATAAGCAATCATCATCAAAGTAAAAGAATAACTTGTATACATAGAATATTTCTTCGGATTTAACAAAATTTCTTCAATTGAAACAAATTTGTCTTTTGAACTGGAGTAAATATATAAATGTTTGATTCAACAAACATTGTTTGGTTTCTTAAACAATAAATATCTTTGCGTCAAATAACATATTTCTTTTGTATTTTCATTCAAACATTATAATGGTCATTATAAGCGATAAATTATTTGAAAGAAGTGACACTATATTATAAAAATATTAAAGAACTTCTCTTTGTTTCAGCGGAACAATATTTGATATGTAATGAAATGAATTTTTCTTAAATTAAATATTATTTTTTCTTCTAAATAATACTATTTTTTCCACAAAATATGATTTACTTTAGTGAAACGACAACATTTTCATTCGAACAAAATAATACTAGATATAAAATTATGTCGTTTGTATTAAACAAACCGAAATCAAAGAAACACATCTACTAAATCCAAAGAAACCTTTTTCCCAGTGCATATTGTTATATCTCAAGATTCTTCATTGGTCTTTCAAATTCGACTGAATTCGCGGGGCTGTTGTAGAACTGAAATTTCGACTCGGCGTTTAGTAGCGCTGCAAAAATGGTTCTCCAGGATGCGATAAATCAGACAGGCGATTTGTCTAATTACTCTCCTCTCCCTCTTATCTCTGTCTGTTCGCTCGTTTCATTCGGCGTGGGCCAACTTCGCCCGGATTGGGAAATATCGCTTGAACTTACTCGAGAAGAGGAACTCTCGCTCGTGCATCTTCTCGCTGATAGCGAATAGTAACGTAAGGTCAATAATAATAATTCTTGACTCGAGCATGACTAAAAGTGGCCGCGAGAGGCGAAAGCCGCGGCCTGAATTTCAGGGATGCCGCTGTTCGCGATCGATCGGGATTCTTGTGAATTAGTCAGGACACCGCGGCCTCCTCGGAAGACAGTTTCGTGTTGGTGAATAAGAAGCCCGCTCGACATTCAAATGCCACGCGTTAGCTGAAAATTTTACCGCGGAGAGACGACCCTCGGACCGACCGTCGCGCTCCGTTTCACGCGATTCTCCTTGAAACCGCGACGGGGACGACGTTTCCGTCGCGCAGAAATTCGCTCGCGTGTGTCGACGAGGAGTCTGAAGAAAAATTCGTACGCCGAAGTCGCACGCGCTCTTCTCTCGACGCGATCCGCTCGGAAAATTGTACGTTCGCAATAATCGATAAGTCAAAATTATTTTCGCGTTTATCGCGATTTGTCCTCTGATACTCACTCTCTTTCACACCAAATCCCCAATCAATGAACGTTTGAGTGCGCTGGAGAGCGCTGCTCGTTTCCGCGCTAATTCAAGCTCATTGATGTATTAATTAATTAACATATTAATGACAGTCACGGAAACGCGAATTTGCGGGGGGTTGACAGTACAATTTGCGATATATATCGCTATATGATTAAACGACCATTTCGGTGTTTACCTTCGAATTCGGGAATATCGCTGATCGGACGACGCGTGAAAACACCGTGACCTCCAACGCGTGGAGACTTCAGAATGGCGGAATTTTCCAAATGAATTTCGCAAAAGAACGTCCGAGGTGATTACGGTCGTCCTCTTTTTTAGACCCGCGGCGGACGTCTCGTCGTCGAGGCGGAGCGCGCCGCCGAGCGGCGTCTGTACATATAGATACACGAATATTGCCCGCGATTTATTTTTACGGCGCGATCGATCGCGCTTTTTTCGCTGTTATTATCATCGGACGCTGCCGTGACGCGAACCGATTACGTTATCGATCGCGCGAACGCGAGACGGGAATAACGAGACAATTAAATCCGTCGTGCTGGAGACTTCCTTGTCGTGACCGTCTAGCGATCCGAGATAGGATCTTCACGTGAGCCCGGGCTCACCGTCGACCAGTAATGGCATCATTTTCTGGGACAAACCCGCTCTAACCCCCTAATAGCTTCAGGAAGTCTTCCGTTATCGCAGGAAGAAAGTCCAAAGTTAGCCCCGCGAAGATGATCGCTGATAAACCGGTCGCTGCATACGATGTTCCTCCACCCTGCGCCGTCGCCTCGTACATTCTCGCGGGTTCTTCGCTCGATTTTACACGCTTGTGCCTTGAGTGAATTAATCAACGTCGCGAGGATCATCGACGGATGAATATTTAGCGGATAAATCATTTCCTGGGGAAGCAATTGGATTCTTTTCCCAAGCGGTTACGGAGGGATGAAGACTTGATGGAGAATTTCTATACTTTTATTTATTATTGCTATTAAGTCGTTTATTATGAATTCATGTCGCGATAATCATCCATAGGTGGTTGTTCAGTAGATAAATTACTCCCCATTAAGTAGATGAATTTTCTTCGAGCCGTAAGCCGCAAGAGATGGTACTTCGAGGAATTTTTTATTTTTATTTGTTAGAGAAAATGGTAGTATTGTAGCCCTTGTAACATGGCCTTTCTTAATATTCTCGTTATTAAGTGGCGAATCCCAGTGATCACTTATGAAATCATTCGTTTAGTAGCTTATCGTTATGCAATGGTACTAACATGCCGATATATAATAGTCAACATTTGCTGCAACGCATTTTTATTTTCGAGTGTTTTGGAGCGTTTTCAATGTATATTTTAGCATTTAATTACATATACTTTCTCATTCTTCTTAAACTTGGGTGTATCATCACACGGATATAAATATATATATGTATGTATGTATGTATGTATGTATGTATGTATGTACACATTTCGAGTTACGCAAAGTTAAATAATAACATGACATTTTGCTGATGTGATCCTCTAAGAATACTGATAATGCCGCTTCTTTTTCGAGGTTTTCGAAATATTCGATAAATCGATTGTAACGCCATTGCTAACCTTCAGCACCTTAACAGTTTACTGCTACATTTTTGTCTGCACTGCACTACTTGTATTTCGGACAGTTTATATCTCCTGACAATATAAGATAGTATCTACATTAGAAATTCATGGTTAGAAATTCGTGGTATTCATTATTATTCAATTATTATCAACGGTTCAGCTTTCAATATATTAAATATTGATAAATTAAATAATATTTAATTTATCAATATTTAAATATTGATTGTTGACAAAGTTATTGTACAAAATGTAAATGAGGGGGGCCATACTACCTTTTCCTCTACTATTCCTCGTTTACCGTTCTAATATCTATCATGTTACACGTATCGTGAATTTGCCGATCGATTTCGGAGCCCCTGTTTCAAGCGAATTTATTAATGTCGTGACGGACATAGATGGATACTTAGTGTGTGAAACAGTCCGACCGGAGAGGAGGGAGGGGTAACAAACGAGTTCTTTTTCGATTGCGCTAAGCGAGAGGAAACTTTAAAGCATCTTTATATTTTTATTTATTATTATTATTCCTCTCTAGAGTTTCGATATCTAATCGCGCCCCATACTTTTTGCGACGCGATTTAAATGTGCCCGCTCATAAAATTAGGTCATTCGTATTTCGCTTAATTACGTAATTACGTAATTAACGTCATTAACAGACCGAACACGCGACATGTCGCGTGTATTGCTTTCGCGAGGACGCGCGGCGCTCTCGTGACGCGAAACGACGTCGTGATCGCGGCTGAAGACGAACTCTCGCGCGTCTCGGGCGCGACTCCTCGACGTCTCCGGCGGAAAGTTCTCGCAGGGATGCAGCATCTCGCGCGGATTATCGCGTCACATCGCATCGCGAAGTTTTACGAAGCCGGGCTCGCGATAACATCCTCCGATCTTGTGACGGCTCAATCCGTCCTAGCATGAAACCCTTGTCCCTCCACGCCGCCCTTCACCCTCTCGCATCACTCCTCGGAATTCCCTTTTATCAGCCGAATATCGCGTCCATCCACGCGTCCCTCCGACACCCTCACTCACCGTCAACGCCAATCGCGACAGTTCGGCCTATCGTGGCACGACTCAACCTTGACATTGGAAGGAAGCAAGGCTTGTGTCCGCCTGCGGGGGTTGCACGCCCCCTCGCTCGCTCGCGCGTTGGAAGTCGCCCCCGGACGTTTCTGGGGGGTCGCTGGCGCGCTCGCTGGAGAGAAGAAGAGCGGTGGACGGTGGTAGGCGCGCGAGGATGAGGGGAACGTGCTGCGGCGGCGAAGCTTGTGTCGTCGTGTGTCCCGTCATGTACGAGGATGGACCGATCAATACTGCGGGAACACCTGAAGCCGGCTTCATTCAGTCGCCACCGCAGCCGAGGCACCTATGCCACCCTCCGCCGCTCGGACGACCGCGCGCGTTAGAACCCCGCGGCTACTATAGCCTCAGGGCTAGAGTACACGCGAGCGGCCGCTCGCACGTGCCCTCCGCGAAGGATAACCGCGGTTAGAGGCCGCGATGGAGCAACGGTACGGCACGGCACGACGTCGTTAACGCCGACATCTGCATCGGCGGAGGTATCCCCAGTCGAAATTCTGACGTTGCTCTCATACAATCCTGTAGTGAGGAAGAAGTATTTAAACGTCGTTTTCTGCGATATTATTTCACGGAAATAAGGTTTATCATACTGTGACAATAAATCTTATATCCCACAAATAAATGTTTAAATACATCTTCTTCTCAGTGCGGATCGCACTTGTCAATCGCACAGCTGTATATTGAGAATAAGGTATTTGAAAATTTATTTGTGGGATATAAGGTTTATTTGATAGAAATACGTCTTATTTCTGTGAAATGAATCTTATCTCAGAAATAAATTTTGAAGTACTTATTCCTCAGTGCATGCTCGCTAAAATGTATTTTTTGAGAAACACTAACAAGTATCCATCTTACGCCTCCGCGTGTTTGTCAACTAGGGACTGTGCTTCCGTCCGTTTTAAACAGGATATTTTATTCTTTTGTTATTGTGATCGTTATTTCCTTGTAAATTATTTTTGTTGTTTGTTTGATTATTTCATCATAAATAGATATTACTTTTTAAAGCGTTTTTTTGGCAAATTCACAAGTTATCTGTCACATACTTCAACCGTTATCAGAAATTGTGCATTTTACATATCAATTTCTGAAAAGCTAGATAGTCGATTACTTGTAATTTGTTTTAAATAATATTTTCATAAGATTTATCTTCTTATTTTTTATTAAAACCGTAAGAGTAGTTTGGTTGCTAGAATTAAAAATGTGATATATCGAAAGCCGTTCTCGCACCTGTGATACATGTAAATAGTACTAACTTTGACTTCAATTATCTCAGCTTCGTTACGGTCCATTTTTCTCTGATTTTTCACGCGTGTGGATTGTGTTTCGATTAACATGCCATTAAAATTTGAAAAAATTCCTAAGGGAATAAATTCACGAACCAACTTTAAGGCATCATCAGGGTAAAAGCAGGATTAAATTATATTATTAGGACTGAAATTGTATGTGTGTGTGTGTGTGTGAACCTATTTTGCTATCCTAGCTTCTACCATGTTGCAGAATAGGTTTAACCAAATTTCGACTTGAGTACCTACAGTTTTCTGCCTTCGACGCGGAGGGTCGCTCGCGAAAGTTAATATTACGAGAGAAACGGAATAACTGCGACGAGGGGGGGGCGCTTATTTTTGTTGACACTGGTCGCGAATCGATAAACTGATTCAATGAAATTGACGGAGATGGTTGGCGAGAAAGAGAGGAGGGGAGGGGGAGACAGGAGGATGAAATTACAATGAAGTAACGCTCAACATCTCGCTCTGTTAATTCGCACGAGGCGAGCTGAGCACGAAGTTTAATTGGTCTGAAGCGAAAGTAATTACAAGTAAAATTCGAAACGAGGGAGCTCCCCCGAACGTTACACGTGATCATTTTGCCGAGATAGTCGTGTACTTCCGAGAGATGGAAGGATTATCGCGCGCGGGCGCGCGATGCGATCTTTCGGAGCGAATATTAAGAGAGACTTCGTTAGACACACCGCGGCTCTCTGAAATAAAATCCAACTCCCGAAGAGAGCGGCGCGTGTCGAATAAAGAAGACGGCTGTTAAAATTAGAGCGTTATTCTCGCCGTTAGACCGGCAGGGGAGGGGGGAGGTGGGGGGCGGCAGGGATGAGAGTAAAACTCGCGTATAACTCGACTCGGGGGAGGCGGAGACGCTTGTTTAGAATTCGGCGCGCGTGCGAGATGAATTTATATCGGGATGTTGTTCCTCCCTGCTCCTCCCCCTTTCTCTCGCAGGATGCGCCGTTTCGGACACGCGCCGGGGCGATAACTGCCTTGACAAAGGTGAAAGGTGGCGCAATATTTTGCGCGTCATCCCGCTTCCTTTTAAAGTCGCGCGACCGTGCTCGCGCGAGTGAGCGGACGATGTAAAAGGGCGATTTTTCAGCCGCGTATCCCTCTTGTCCGGCCGGATATATGACGTATCGATTAAACGAGAACGAGCGGTAAAAAATGTGCGACGAGACGTCGACAATAAATCGCGGAATGTCTTCCCATCGTCGGCCGGCGGTCTGACGAAAACCGTTCGTAATGTTCGCGCGAGTAAGAGAGAGACGGAGCGCGTACGAGAGGAGTGAGGAAGGGAGAACCCGGCGGGCCTGCGTTTTGTGCAGATCGAGATGTATCTATCGGGCGCTCGCAAAGAAATGTAAATCCCGGTGGAACGAAGTTATCTGGCACGGCGAAGTGGCTCGCTGATGCAAAGTTAACCTCTTTAAAACTCAGCCATACACATCGCGAAGAGTCATGTCGCGTCTCTCTCTCTCTCTCTCTCTCTCTTTCTTCCTAGTTTTCTCTCCTTTATTTACTCCGTTTCACAGTTAATATTGAAATAAATTCAGCCCCCTAACGAAGCGTATTCGCGCCGGAAGAATGAATTTCTCACGAAGTCGCTATGAATATATGTGTGAGACCTTTATAGGCACGCAGCCAAAGAAACGCTTTTCGCGGAGAATAGCTGCCACGGCGCGTTTACTTTTCGTTGATTTCAGGTCGCCGTATATAAAAAAGGGCGTAATGCACTTATTATTGCTCTAGCAACAATCCCTTTAAGAACGTTGCAAATTAAGAGAGAGAGAGAGAGAGAGCGCAGCGAAGAACGGGAACGTACAAACAGTCCCGGCGGAATTTTATATTCGCGCTCGTTCTTGTGTAATTGCGTTACATTCCCGTCACGTCACAATCACCGCGGCGTTGTGATTGCAGTTAATCCTTTCACGGACGCAGCGCTCGAGCGATTCCGCGCTTTCCAGGAGCGTGCCAAAGCGTCCGAACGAAATAAGATCGCCGATTCTACGTGAATTATATTCGAGGTGGCAAGAGGAGGAGGAGGAGAAGGAGGAGAAGAACGCGCGATCGCGGTCGGAATTTTCTCTCTTGTTGAAGGAAGCAGAGGGATTAAGAAGAAAGTGAGTGAGAAACGGTAAAGAAGAAAAGAGCGATAAGATATTTCGGTGTAGCCGTTTAAATGCTCCCGCAGATACACATCCACGCTCATTTAGCCGTGTAATTTCTCAACGCGAGCCGTGCCCTTTGTCATATTTTCGAGATTAAGCGCCGATGCAGAAATCGTCGAGAATCCATGCGGCCGCGTTTGCTCTTCCTCTCTCTATGCAGATCGCGCGAATTTATTTCGCGAAATTTATCCACGCGAGCGTACAAAAGGAGAGGGAAAATTCCCTTTGGGGGAGTCGCATAATTTAAACTTTCTGCGAATTCAAGTCGCGACACGCTGCGCAATATCATTGGTTTGTGTTGGCGTAAATGTATCATGTAATTTACGTGGGTGACGTTAATGCGCTTAAGTTGCCGGCGAAACTGTATTCTCGGATATTACGAGTTCGCGACTCTCTTTCTCTCTCTCCCTTTTTTTCTCTCTTTAGCACCGTCCGAATAATGCATTAGCTTTAATCTCTCTCTATCTATCTATCTCTCTTTGAATAATTTGCACTGCAAAACTAAATTATATGACTTATTATTATTAGAAAGTTACCAACGATATCGCCGATTATACTTTGCTAGTTAAATTTTTTGTGCACGATAATTATATGATTGCAAAATTATATTTACTACTTTATGCACTTGAAGTGAGTTGTCTCAGAGCACTGAATAAATGTATCTGTCATCATCTTTCTCTCTCACTCTCTCTCTCTCTGTCCTATCCGTCAGAAAAATCTCGTCGTGTATGCATAAGCGAAGCGCGCACCGTTTGTTTCACTAGCACAGGCTACTCGAGAGCCCGGCGGATTCGTTCGAGTCAATTAACGATTTTTTATTCGCACTTCGCCACGTCACGTCGAGCGCGCGCGGTCTTGCGGCTCTATTGACCGTATACACATACCGGTTTTGCTAAAAATAATCCCGGTTCATAGGCATCGCTCCGATAAAGGAGCCGATCGGATACAGTTACTCGCGCATTAAACGCGCAGCCTTAATTGCTACGTTGCATCGGGAAATTAATGCGCGCCGGGCAATGCGCGTCTGAGACGTCCCGCGAAACATGCGAACGAGAGAATCGCGAGGAAAGACTTGAACGGGGTGCTTATTTCAGTAAATTGAAATAAAAAAGAAATGAAAGTTATACAGGGAAAAAGATTTCTTTGAATTTAATAAAATTCCTTTAATTGAAAGAAGTCTGTTTTTTTTGGAATGGAGCAAACAAACGAATGTTTGATTCAACAAACAGGATCGTTTGGTCTATCTCAAACAATAAATATTTTTACATCAAATATATTTCCTTTATATACGGTGTCCAGAAAGTTCGGACGGAACGGCCGTGCGCAGGTAGAACGGATTATACTGAGCAGGAGAGTCGTGTATCACTTGGTAAAATTCGCAATAGTTAATGAATAATTAATTAATCTCTCTGAACGAGTGAGCGTATGGGGAGCGGGAATCCAGAGAATTCTTCTCCTCTGTATAGAAGAAGCAAAAGAATAATTACAGTTGACTGTACTACAATAAATATCTGCAATTTCGGTGAAATTAAATGAAAATCCGAACTTCCGATACTTGACATTTCCGCGATCTTGAAGAATTCAGAATTGGGAACCTTCGATGAGTCAAAATCAAAAATCTTTCAGAAATATATCGGAAGTATACGAGGTCAGAAATAAAAAGGAGAACCTGTACCAACGAGAGATCTGCATATTTCGAAAAAAGCGCCGGAGACGCGAGTTCGTGTCGTTCCGCGGGCGAGGTGGCGGCACGGATCCGGTTGAAAAGCTCGAAGCGTTTAATCGAGATTCCCGATCCGCTCGAAATCGGAATGCGAGCTCTCGCGCATTCCTCCTGCTCCGCCACCTGCGATTCTCGCGGTCGAGAGACGACGTTCCGACGACGCCGCTCGAAGAGAGAGAGAGAGAGAGAGAGAGAGGTGCGCGTTTCCGGCGCGCGCGGGTTTCTCTGATATTAAACGTAACACTCGGGCACGCCGAAAGGGTAATTTCAGACGCCATTCGACTGGGATATTGCGTTCTCAGAGACGGAGGCGACCGATGTGGAACGGCATGAATTTTCCACGGAAATTTCCGCGGAAACTGAGACGCACTCAAGCAGCGAGCGAGCGAGCGAAAGGCGGATATGCGATTCGGACGATCGAACCAACCGGGATCGCCGCGCACCTGAGTCTCTTTGCGCGCACTCCCCTGCAGCCGGTGCACTCGCTCGCGAGTGCACCGAGATCGGGCGTGTCCTCTCTCAGGTGCCGAGCAACTGCGGTGTTTCAACGGGACACCGCGTTGACGCGTCGCCGTTTGTCAAATTACCTCCCGTTCTCCCTGCTCGCTGTCGGCCGTTCGAAATTACTGCAAAGCCCGCGACCGTCCGAATCCACCTGTGAATCACCTGCGAATATCGTCGCGAGTAAATGCGACAAACCGCCTCTCGCTCGAGCGGGAGACCTCGGCGATTTCCAAATCTCCCCACCGACTTCGTCTCTCTCGACGGAGTCCCTTCCCTCCTTTCGGCTTTCGGATTCCAGTATCGCGCTCGACCGAAGGAGAGGATCGGGAACAAAGCTGTTTCGCTCGCTCCGCTCAATCGGACAATCGCGGCCATTATATCCCCCGTTCGGATTGACAACAATAATATAAATCTCGCGGGAGGGCTGGGAGGGGAGGAGGACGGAAGCTGGGAATTGAATAGCGCATCGGGGGATTGAATCCGGGCAGAATTCACGGATCACCTGGCCGAAACATGTGATCGGCTTAATGTGTGCAAATTGAACGCGGGTTATGTGCGGCCGCCGCTGTAGCCGGTGGGTACATACGGTTCGTTCGCCTATAAATACACCGGGTCGTCCTATCGAACCCAATCGCCGCGGCACGATTGTGCGCCGCTGCACGAACCAGCGAGGGAAGAGAGAGAGAGAGAGAGAGAGGGAGAGAGATAGAAACAAAGATAGGGGCAGAAAGACCAAGCCGAGCAACCTTCCGCGTTTCGTGCAGATGTAATAAGCAGCCTCGTGCGCGCGTGTTAACTCAGTCACGAACGCGACTCGGCAAGGACATCGCTCGAGGGAGCCGGTTTTTTTTTCACGATCACATGTGGGATCTTTCGGAATCTTCTCTCTCTCTCTCTCTCTCTCTCTGTCCCTCTTTCGACCTATTTCGCGCGAGAGCATCGATTTGCGTTTGTTCGCGGAAAGAACGTTAACGCTTTCCGATTCCGTTCCACGGGGTAGCTTCGGATGGTTCGCTCGAAAATCGACGGAACGCGCGGCTGAATGAGCGAGCGAAGGCGAGCTTCGGTCGGCCGAGTAATGAGCTCGATGAAGTGCGAAAAGCGAATTGGTCACGAACGCGATCCGTATCTGATGCACGCGCCGAGGGCGCGACGCCTGCCCGCGCAGGAAAATAAACGACTTGTCGCGGGGGATCGCGAGTGTGTTTCGGGCTCGTTTCTCGCCGTTTCGTTAATCGACCTCTCGTTGCCTCAGCGGATCAGATCGGTTATCGCGGTGCAAATTGACCGGCGTATTCTTGAAGCGAGGCGGGGGTTGCAGATGGTTGTAAAGTATGACAACGGCGGAACGTTTCTCGTTTATCGAGGCGGTGGGAACGGTCGGGAAGAATTTTCTTAATTACCTCCGGACAATTTGACGAATTCCGGCGAGACGGACCTTCCGCCGGGAGGTGAATTAAAATTTGCAATGAAATAAGTCAGTTACGTCTCTCCCCGGCCGCATACGGAATGCAATAAACCGTCATAGCTCATTGCGGAATAAACACACGCACACACACACATATGTATGTATATATACACAGAAAAAAGGTTGTTTTGAATTTAGTACACGCATTTGTTTGTTCCATTTTGAAAGACAAATTTGTTTGAATTAAAGATATTTTATTAAATCCAAAGAAATCTCCCTCTCTCTCTCTCTCTCTGTGTATGTGTGTGTTATATACTTAAACTATTCCGAGCCTGTAATAAGTTACATATATATATATATATATTTATATCTCATATTTACATATCATATTACAGGCTTGGAATATTTTAAGTAGATGCAAATTTCATCATGAGCATAATAATCATTAATTCGACCTCTATCTATTCGTGAAATCGCGGGGAATGAAATCGCAAGGTTACGAAACGCGAGTATGTCAGGCGGCGAGCAACAATATATTCTGCGCACACACTCACACACCCGCACACCCATACACACATACACATCGCGGCACACACGCGTCGCGGCACATTCTAACTAAATGCAATTTTCTCTATCAACATGGCAATCGTTAACTTTTCCAATTTCGCGTCACGATAGTCGTAAAAAAGCGACGCGCGACGGTGGCGGTAAGAGGGAAAAGTAAAGAGGCATGTCCGTGGAGAGTTGCTCGTGGAAAATAGTCGTTCGCGTTTTTTCACGCGACCAGCAGCCATTCAGCCTGCGCCCTCCATATTCTCCGTCTCACTCTTTTTCTCGCGACCCCCCCTTCTCCGCCACCGTCTTCCGCTTGAACGTGCTAACGTGACTCGCCGCGCGAGTTGCCAACTGCATTGCGTGGCGATGCACGTCGCAATGTTGAATATTCACGAAAGCTCGATGGTAACCGCGGCCTTAAGTAAATTTCCTCGCGAGCGCGCACTTCTTGGCCACCGAAACACAGCCGGCAAGTGGTAATTTATTTCCATCGAGATAGGCCCGCGATCCGCGCGACCGAACGCCGGCGAATTTATCGTAGAACCGACTTGGGCCGTGCGGGTTGCAGAAAGAGAGAGAGAGAGAGAGGGAGAGAGAGAGAGTTCCACAAGAAGCCGGGTTAACTTGCCTAACGCGCTCTAACGATCCTCGGAAAGTCGAGCGGACTCAAAGCGCTCTCCCGGGTCCAAAATTATCGGCGGTCCAGCAAGCGATACATATTCGATAATCACGCGTATAAATGGCCGACAGAGAAATGTGTCTATTAATAACGACGACAACATTTATAAGCGGCCGGCGATCAATGATTGGCGTCCACAATGATTTATTTTTGCGTCACCCCGCCGACCCTACCGGACCCACGGAGGTGGTGAAGAAATTCTTTCAGGAAGCGGGATAAAAATGACGCGATGATCGTTAACGATGCGGCTCGTAACGAGAGAGGCGACCTGCGAATTTCGAGGAATCCGCGACGTCATGCGCGCACGTGGAAAGGATTCAAGCTCGATCCTGACCCATGATTTCTGTACTTCCTATTAGTTGCAAAACAACGTGTAATGAAGAAAGAAATTAAATGTGCCTTATCTTCGTATCTTCTAATTAATCTTAAATTAAGTCTTGTAATTAAATTATATAGTTTTAAAGTTTCGGAATAAATCATGTTCTTTTCAATCTTCCGAGGATTTTCTTATCTTCTATACGGAAAAAATAAACGTGGCAGATTTTATCTGAACACACGCGAATTTTCCTAAACGAATTTTCTACCCTTGAGAGAGAGAGAGAGAGAGAGAGAGACCGAAGAATCCGCGGAAAAATGGAAAGAATCAGATTCTTTCTGAAACTTTAATTTATATTTTAAATCGGAACTTAAGTTAAAACTTCAAAGCATATTTTCTGAAATAATGATCTGAACTATTTGCGACACAAGTTTACAACGTTAGAGAAAGGACGTATATTTATTGGCCTGCTCTTGAATTTAACTTAATCGTGATATTGTTTACTTGGGAATTTCCGAAATTTTGATGCTACTCTGACGCTCTTAAGCATAGTTTGCGTCTACTTAAACGGACTATATACTAATAAATCCTACTTAACGATACTGACACTTTTTAATATCTCTCTTGAACTTTTTATTCTATAGATTGAATTTTAATGCTACCTTCGACGATCTATTTTGATGCTGAAATATTGAAAACGAAAATTTAAGACATCATTAGGGTCAAAATAAGGATTATATTATATTATTAGAATGGAAATTAACCTATTTTGTTATCTTAGCTTTTACTGTGTTGTAGTATTAAAGGTTTAATATAGGGCCAAAATTTCGACTCGGATGCTCGGAAATTCTAGAATCCATTGGCTTACACGTGTCCCCCAGAACAATGCGTGTCTCCAATATCTTTCACACTGAAATTCACCGAACTCATGGGAGATACAATTGTTACCTTTTTAGACATAGCCTTATTCGTACACTTTTATAATTATAGCACAAATTGTGTAATCGTTATCATGTCTTCTCGGCGATAATTATAGTAAGATATATTATATTAAACTACCTTTTGAATTATTAATCCGTAAAGTATTAATCCGTATAAAGTAAATAAATAAGTAAATAAATAAATATTTCGGCTCCATTTATTTATTATCATTAGTGATTTATTTATTATAGTCAATAATTCATTTCTATAAATCATTATGACTCCATTAATTCATTATTGTTAGTAATTTATTGCATTATCCTCTAGACAATCATTCCTTCTCATGGAAACCAATGTTCGATCTTTTTCTGCCTTTGGGATTGCTTCTGGGAACTTCTTTCCCGCGTGACAAAGCATACATTCCTTTTTCTAAAGCGTACATTCCTTTTTCTAAAGTAACTTTTACCAACCGGTAAGACAGCGCACGATAGTCGCTCGCCGAGCGAGATGGATTTTTCGATATTCTCGAGAAGCACGTAACGATCACGCGTATATTTCATCCGCGGCACGAGCCGCGAGCGGAACGCCGCCTGTCGCCGACGGGGGATCGAATCCAATTTCCCGTGACGGCTAGCGTGACTGTCGCGCGTGTATTCAGAATTTACCGCCGTGCGAACGGTCGGTCTGGACGGATCGGAACTGTCCAAGTTGCATTTATAGCGTTTACGTGTGCCACGTGTGCCATGTAAATCCGTCATTCACGAATGAGCCACTCGTGCTAATGTATTCCGCGTCCGGCGAAAAACCGCGGAGGAAAACCACGCCAGACGTCGTCGTCGTCGTCATCGGGTCTGTTGTGCCTGTCAAACTTGCGCGACAAGCGATGGATTGAATAAAAAAATATTCGCGCCCAGGTGTCCCGTCCCTTGCGAGGTGATATTTTGTTTCACAGAGAATCGCTGGAGGTGGGAAAGGCGCTACCATGTATTGCACTTTTACTCGATACGATCGGATGCAAACGCAATTAATAACGAACAATGAAATTGTGCGATGCGCTTCGGTAATAAAAATGCTTCGTGCTTTCCCTTCGCTGCTTCGGGAAGATTTACTTCGCAAAGGGTGAGGCGAGCCGGCACTTTTTCTACTTCTTCCTTTTTTTACACAACTCAGGGACTACACGTGCTTTAAATGATTAAAGTTACCCGTTCCGAGGTACGTCCGCATTGTTATGCATATAATCGGAAATCGCTGCGTCATCGGTTATCGGATTATTACTTTTTTAACAATTTACAAAAAATGGCGGACGCGCTACGTCCGACGAAATACGCTCGGCGTAACGCGAGAGATTTGGAATCGATTTTGTTTAAGGACGCGTGTCGCAATCGACAATTTGGTTATCAAATGTTTTTCGAGGAAGAAAAACCGAAAAACGAAACAAGAACGACGAGCCGTAGTACGCGCATGCGATGGATATTAATTCAAGGACGCGCGTCGCTCTCGAGGATTCACCGTCACCGTGTAGATCAATGATCGCTTGACCGTATCACCGAGATAACGAGCTCACCCACTCAATTAGACGGTGCCTAATTGAGAAAAATTGATTTTTATTAGAGCGCGCGTTCCTACCGTCGACGAAGTTCCCCGATATCGACGTGGCGCTTTCGCGTCCGCAGTCAGTCGTTTCCTCGCCTATCGCGACGTACGAAAAAATATTGTCCGTTCTGAGAAGCTTTCTCTCTCCCTCTCTCCCTCTCTCTTCTCTCTCTTTCTCCTTATCATAGCCTGCTGTTTCGAGCCCGGCAACGTGTCTCAACGTAATATCTGTAACTCTAACTTTATTGTGGACAAAAGGCGAGGCATCAGCGCTCGTGACTGCTGTGGCCGTCTCTCTCGAAAGTTGGATACGAGAAGAATTACGAACGCAGAAATATATTCTCCTCACGGAAAAAATAATCTTAAACCAAAGTAGATATTCTTATACATAATCAAGAATATTATAATATTCTTAGAAGATTATAATATTATTATGTTCTTAGAAGATTATAATATTCTTGCTTATATATGAGATCATCTATTCTTGACTTAAGACAAACTTTTTCTGCGTCGCTTTGCAAAAGTTACAATTTAGTAATCTCGGTGACCAAGCAACGAACAAACGAACGAGTTATATCGTACATTCGTATAATTTAACGTAATTTTGTTTGTTACGTTTCCTTACTTTGTGATTTCTTCTCCCCATCAATTAGCAAATTGAAGCGATCAATAGTATCAACGATGTTTCACTGACAAGATTGCACTCTTATTTATAATTTTAAGATGTAATTAAACACTATATATCTCTATCTTATATTGCCAATTTAGATTATTTTGTATCTTTTATCTTCTACACTTTGTTTTATGTTTTTCTTTTTTAAAATGGTTTTTGTCCGCAAATAAATATAAATAAATAAAAATAAATAATTTACGAACGTCATTAGAGACCTCTTCAATGATTCGAAGTGCTTTCAAGCTTCTCGTTTCTATAATAACAGATAAAACACAATTTCTATTTGCGAAAACAACAATCTTAACGATCAAACAACAAGCGAACGAGCTGCATCGCACATTCATATAATTCGCGAACGTCATTAAAGACCCTTCGAGTCATTCGGGGCACATTCAAGCTCCTCTTTCCCGCAACATAGATCCAAGATTCTCTTAGATAGTCAATCAGGTAGAATGAAAGAGGCTCAACGAGAGCCGACGGAGTCGCCAACTTCTTTTTTTACACCAAGTGCTCGTTGATAGACGCGTCGACTGGCTCGATTCAAGCTCGACTCAAGCCTCGATATTTCCTCGTCTTTTTCGAAGCTTCGCAATTGCCGACGTCCCTGCGTCAACTCGATATTCTCCGCCGAAGCAAAGACCACCCGTGGATCAAGTGAAGAGCAAAAACCCGTCGTCGCTCGAATCTCCGAGATTCCGGAAGAAAAGGCATCCCGGAAGAATTGAGAATAAGCAGCGCCTATTCTTCTCCTTCAACTTCTTACTCGGCCGAGTATTCGTGTATTTCTCTCTCTTTCTCTCTCTCTCTCTCGTTCATTCTCCCTCGATGCTTCCGTCATCTCAAGAAGATCGTTTCGGTTCTCCACGTGCGTCGAACGCTTTTATCGTCTCATATTCGCGAGATGGTTTGACCACTCGCTCAAGAGAACAAGCAAGAGAGTGAGCGAGAGAACCGACCATTCGATTATGTCGTTGTTCACGTAGCACGTGCTCCGACGCAACGTGAAGAACAAGGCAGAAAGAGAGACAGAGAAACAGAGGAACAGAGAGAGAGAGAGAGCGTCGCGACGCCCTAGATGGAAAAGCGTCGCGTGTTTCGCGGCTGGCGCGCGCGTATGTAACGCCATATATGTACATACGCGCGCCGCGTGCATGAGGAGCGCGGGGGTGGCGGGAGAGAGAATGTGTATGTACATACACGCGGCCGTCATCGTTATTAGTTATTAACCAGCGACCGAGCGCGGCCGCTTTTCTTTTTTTTCCACGAGGGTGTGCTCACGCAGCACGTCACGGGAATCGATCCTCGGCCACGAGGTCGAGGGCTGAAAAGTGTTACGAGGGGTAGGAAAGCGCGCAGGCGGGGGGAACGGTCGGATAGCGGGCGGACAGGCAGGCAGGGATGGAGGGAGGGAGGGAGAGTGAGTCGTGTGTGTGTGCGGGTTGTGTCTTCTTCGCTCGCGCTTCGAGGCCGTGCCGAGGAACCGCCCTTAGCCCTATCAAATTTTTAGTGGATTTCGGCGTCAGCGTTTCTCCGAAGACCGAGCGGGATCGATGGAGAAGAGCGACGGGGACGATGGATGGTCTCCTCGAACCCTCGCCGCGAACCCCCGAAAGGCACTCGAGGAACCAGCGAGGGTGGCTCGCGCGAATTTGACCTTCCGCCTTCGCGACGTTCTTCAAACACTCGCCATTGATCCCGGTCGGTCTGTCCCTGGGTTTGACTGACTCCCGATCGCGCCCGGAGTGTTAGTGTTATGTCTCGAGCGAGCGAGGCGGGCTGATGATCGCTCCACAAGAGGTTATTAGTGGCGTCAGAGCTGACGTAATGTTTTTCAAGGTGGCAGACGCGACAACCTCGAATCTCGGCGTTAAAGGTTCCGGAGAGTCGCACGGGCTGTAGGATAAATTAATCGTGACCTCACGACGTGTTCTTCGACGACGAGTTATAATGATTTTTTCACGATACCGCGAGACCGAAGCGGATTTCGCGACCGATCTCGCGGTGTCGTGCTATTTTGTCCTTCTCTCTACGCGAAAATCTCTCCCCCTGTCTTTTTTTCCCTTCGTACTACCTTCTTTCCAGTATTCTTTACACAAAGTTAGGTCATGAGTTGCGGAATGTTAATTTGTTAGTCTAATTTCGAGCGTACATGCGAAATTCCTTACTCGTGTATCTAAAAAGATTTTTAATCCTACGATGAAACAAAAAGATTTGATAATACGTACACCGAGGAAAAATATTCGAAATTTCTTTCATAAAAAGAAATCTTATTTCTGTGATGTAGACCTTATATACCACAATTAAATGTTTCTCAGTGTACTAAAATCTGGTGAAAATTTATTTGCCAACGAAATATTTAATTACTGCAACTAAATAATTTAATTCCGTATTTTAATTAAGGACTCAACCGAACAAGTTTTTATTATTATTATTACTAAACGGTTTACAGTACAGTACTGTATACATACTATACGAGACTAAATTATTTGTCTGCAGTAGTCGAATATTTGTTCGGCGAATATTCATGAAATTTTCCTACTTATTACGGAAACCTTTTTTCAGCGTAGGATTAAATAAATCTATCCATCCGTCTACCTGTCTTTCCCTGATACTTTCCGAGATACGCGGGGTTGACATATGGTGACGCCGCGCGTGTCGATCGCGAATTTATCCGGACTCGATCGGCGGAAAGCATCGCATCCCCTCGCGAGCCACCCTGACCGGAGTTGCTCCGACTTCGAAGTCCGACGTGTCGCGATCTTAGCTTCCAGAGGCGATTACCGGCCGTGTTGTTTCTCAAGGCAACACCTGATGCCAGGCCGCAAGCCAATTACCGCCGGCTGCCCCGGTGTATTTCCAGAATCCGGGTGGCGTGACAACGAGGGCTCTTAACCGTTAACCGTTAAGAGGCTCGGCGAGAGTTAATTAAAACTTTTAATTTCGTAATGACGGAATCCGAGCCTGCGAAGTCGAGTCTCTCGTCGGGCCCTCTCTCTCTTTTTACTCTCCCTTCGAGTTACTGCGCAAATACCTTACCCAACGCTATGTCACGTTTACCCCGAAGACCGAGATCGCCTGATCAATCTCCTCGGGTCGACCGACGCGGCTCATCGGCGACGTTGTTTTTCAAGGCGACAGCTGCCGCCCGCGACCTCACCTCGCCGATCGAGCGCGAAGCCAATTACATACCGCGGCGAGTCGCGTATCCGCGGAATCGAAATTGCTCGTGATTCCTACCCTCCGGGTAAGCGAGCGCTTCGGAGCGCTGGAAAGAGACAGATAGACAGATAGATGCGAGAGGACACCACGCACGGTGCCATCTCGAGTCTCGGCCGCGACATCCCCGGTGTCACGAAGGTGTCACGGAGTGTCGCGATGCGAGCGGCTCCGGCCAGCCAGCCGTTCGAGCGGTCTCAAAGATGGCCAATCGTGCGCTTCTCTCGCGGCACATGGAAGCTCGGGAGGAGGTGGGCGGAAGAAAAAACCGAGAGGTGGACGGAGACCGTGGGACGGACAGGTGGACAGAGAGAGAGAGAGAGAGAAAGAAACAGGTGCGAGGGAGAAACAGAGAACAAGGTTGGCCGATCGAAGGGACTCACGTCTCTCATCTCGCGGCCGCGGCGACGTGCTCACGTGCGAGCGCTCGTCGTCGTCGCTCGCTCGCTCCAGTCCGCCTCGGAGACACCGACGCACCACCACCACCAACGACGGCGACGAGGACGACGGGCTACGTCGGTGCGACGCGCAATGCACTACTCGCTGCGGTCGCGCGCGTCAGTCGATGCGCCAGGCGCATCGCCCCAGCTCGGCACGAAGCTCACGACTGGCTCGCTGGCTCGCGAGGACTAACCGGGGGTTGCTTCCTCCTCGGGTTCACCGGCTCGCTGGGGGTGGATCAGGGGAGCCAGACGGACGTCGCGACGCCTGACGGCGTCCGAGGGAAACCACCCCCCGGAGAGCAGGCGCGGATCCTCGGCGACGGCCGATTGGAGGGTGGCGCACGGTGGCAAGGGTGCCGAAGGGGTTGTTGTCGCGACGACCGGCCGCGTTATTGGTGCGCCTGCGACTGTCTCGCTCGTCTTTCACTGAGGGAGGCGTACTGCGATATACGAGCGATATCGCGTATTTAGCGTCGCTCTCCGGAATTCTCTCACAGCCCGCGCGCGCGACCAGGGGGTGGCTGATCTTATTTTCGGGCGCTATCGTCGCGCTGCCGCGTTAAACCCGGGAATTCAATCGTCCTCCGAGCTCTCTTCGCTGTGAACTTCTTTTCCTTTCGTTTCTCCCGGTAGATTTGAAACACATATTGATCTGCCGTGTGCATCGGCGAGATTTATTCATCTGCACTTCGCTGCGCCGTGTATATATCTGTGAAAGTTTATTGATTCGCATGTCGCTACCGCCCGCTGCATATATTATTGTTAATTCCGATATAGCAATGAAAGATATTAATTACACGCGAGGGGGTTATTCTCGGACACGACGAGGCGCGAAACTTTGCGCGAGCGTGACGTCGATTCCAGTTGACGTCACGGGGTTTTGAAATGCAGCGGCGCGGCTGGCCGAATATTTGGCGCGCGTGCACACACACGGGCGAACACACGCTCCGGGCTGCTGTGCTCGCCGGCGGTCGCAGGAATTCATTTTCGATATCAATTAAGCCCGTACCTGAATGCGCATCCAAATTCCACCGGTTCGCCACTTCTGACGTCGTCGGCGCGGCCTTGAACCACTTCGGTAAAACCAATCGCGACGCGGTCGCCCGCTCGACGAGAGCGTTCGACACGGTGTTCCAGAGCGGACTCTTTCGCGCGTCGAACTAACGCTGAGGGATAACGGAAGGGCCACGGCACTCTAATTAACACGTCTTCGGAGATAAATAGGTCGTCCCAATTGAAACGCCGTTATCGGATCCACCTGAGTAACACCCGAGCGACTATTCGCAGGTCCTGCACCGCTATCCCGCGTCGCCGCCTCCGCGAAACTTTCCTTCTTCGTTTTTTTTCCTTTCCTTTCCTTCTTCGTTTTTTTCTTACGTAGAAAAGTGAAAAGAAGCGACTCACTTTACCGTGTACTTTCTATTCATTTCATGATCTTATAAAAAAGGATCGTGCACACGGTAAAAAGGTTTTGCGTTAATTTCAAATACGCTTTACGCGTCTCAAACGGTTCGCGCAAATTTTGGTGTTAATTTAACACAAGGTTTGAAAAGTAATATAAATATTATGTCAAAAATTAACATAATATTAATACGTTAATTGACAATGAGATATAAAATATATTATTTTAGCAATTATATATATATTTTTAATATCGACATAAAATATTGAAATAATATAAGCGCAATATATTAAATGAGCATATGGATATGTTAGGAATTGAGCACAAAAATTTTAACAAAGACCGGTTTTAACAAGTATAAAGTTTTCTGTATGATCACGAAACTAAATTTCGTTGCGATTTAGAATTTGCATAATTATCGGTGCAATATATTCAGACCGCTTTATTAGCTATTTCCTGATGTCCATTCGACACGATAAATATCGCGCACGCATTTAAAGCGGTCAATGTCAAACCTTTTTTTTTTTTTTTTTACGAAAGTGGGACGCTCGTGCGGGTCTCGACAGTTATCTAACTGTACTTTCCCAATCCTTTTACCCAGTCACGTCCTTGAATTACGCCGTCATTAGGATGACGTAGCTGCTCATGAGAGATGAAACTGCGAGAGATCGGCGTTCTCTCCCGAGACGTCCGAGCCGCGGGACGAAAGCGTTAGCCTCGTTGCCGCTCGATGGAGCCTTGCCTACCTACCTGTAAGTTCGAGTACTCGCACCTTACCTAGATCAACAGGTTCGCGTGCCGGATGTGTCGGCCGACACGCCGGAAGTCCACTCGTCAGCCACGTAAGGTCGGCCCCCTTCCCCCCGATACCGATCGGTCTGACCTTAACGTCCGGCGTAAAACCCGCGAAGAACCCGAGGACTCCTTTATGTCCTTCTGCCCCTTTCTTCCTCTATCTCCATTTCTCCATCTCTCTCCGCCTTTCGCACACGCCGTCGCTGTCACGAAAATAACGTTATCGGCGCGCGCGATTCACGTGACGTTAACCTTTGACCCTCCCGCTCGCGATCGAAAGCGCGATCTCGATATATCTCGATATACGAAAAGCGGTTTTACTCCCCGTTTTTAGAATACGCACGTCCTCCCGTCCGTCAGTGTCGATGCGTAGTTCCAGCCGAAGGGGGGCTAAGGGGGGGGGGCGGTCCGGAATAGCCGACGGTGCCTCGCAAACCGGCGTGCGAAGCTGAGGATGAACAGCCGCCGGAAGCTTACGCTCTTCGGCTTCCCGGCGGAGGGTTTCGTTCCGTGAGATCGTAAACGTTGACGTGCGATAAAAAAGAGACCGGAAGGGATCGCGCTCGTTGTTCGTTCCTACCGTGCGTGTGCTCGTACGTGTGCGTCTCGGAGGTAGGATTCTCACGCGTCGGTGATAAAAACACACGGCTGTAAAAGTGTAGGCCATCTATTCTCTCTTCACTTCTCTGCCGCGCTAGCAGTTAGTTGCCGCATTTCGCGGTCTCCCCGGCTCCGAGGCCGCGATCGCGCGTTTACACGAGAACGTACAGCTATTTAGACGAATATATACGAAGGGTCGAAGGGAAAGAGGATGAGGGGGAGGAAAGGAGGAGTCGACGCGGAAATAAGTACAAAATTGCGTAAGACTAATATCCGGGGAAACCTTATTCGACCTAGTAAGTGTCGTCGGGATGCTCGACCACATATTTTTACTCGCTTTCTCTCTCTCTCTCTCTCTCTCTCTCTCTCACTCTCTCGTTCTCTTGCTCGCTCGCTCTTCCCTCGGCCGTGTCGACAGGGTGACGCGAAAGTTCCGTAGAAACGTATGAAACGTGTGTGAGAAGAACACGGCCGGTGCGACGAAGAAAGCTCGATTAGCACGCCGGTTTGATTCGATTCCACGCGACTCGAAGGTCCGCCGCCGGCGAGCCCGCTCCTTTTACGACGACTGAGTCATTCGTTATTTAGCGTTCGATAGTGATGGAGGAGTATTGATCGGTACTGTGAACACACTGCACGGTGCTTCGGCGAGAAAGAAAGAGGAACCGGCAGACTGAACGTCTCTTCTCTCTTAATCGCGGCGATTGATCCGCCGGATCCACGTCGGATCCGATCTCTACGCCGAATCGAGTATATATATCGTGGTTATGAAATCCCCGGCGCAACTTTACGAACAGACAGCCTCGCTATTAATCTCGGCTCGAGTAACAAACAAACAATCAAGAACCGAGTGGAGGGAACATGCGAAATCATTCCTCTCCACTTTCGCGACTCCATTCCTCGGAAGCAAAACAGTCGAGTGACAAACAACCGGCGATAAAGCGGCAAGGAAGTCAGAGAAACATGATTTATTCCTCCCCGCTCCGCTTATTCATCCGTGCCGAAATAAAAAGTCTAGCACTCTGGGCGCTGAGAAGGACCAGATACACGGGCCCGCTCGATCGTCGCGGCTGACCTTCCGCCTCGCGCAGAGCCGCCCAAAGAAGGGAGATTCCTCTATCACAGAAATTTTACTTTGCCCTCGCGCGTCTCCCGCGCGAAAGGAATTCGCGATCGGAGGGACTGACAGCGGGACGAGGCAGCCCTGATAACTTCTCGGTGGTGTCTCGCATTTTACCGCGAGAGGAGAGACGATAACAATAATAATTGACAGTTTTGCGGCCGGGGCCCGACTGCGGGGATGACGGCCCTGTGCCTTGGTCGAGCCCGCCGCCGCGCGCTACGCAGTTACAATTATTTACAAAAATCACAAGGACCCGTTGGACGACGGGTCGCTCGCTCGCTCCCGCGTGTCCCGTTAATTATTTCCTCCCTTCTAATCTATAATCTCGTTACGTCCCGCGAAGCACATGTACATCGCACGTACACGCGAGGTTCCTCCGTCGCGAACGCTCTCGAGCTCCCTCGACGCTTATGAACGCGCGCTCGTCGCTGGAGCGTCACGAGCGCGAAAGAAGACAGTCCGCGAAATCACTCTTACGGCCTTACCATCGAACATCGGTTATAATATACAATTATCATTTCGCAATATCATCGCAGACGCGCGCAGACGCGACGTTCACGAGCGTGTCACTCCGTCGTCATTCCATCGGCCGGCGATTTAACGCTCCGACGCGGCGCTTTCGCGACCAACATCGAACGGAAACAACGATTCCTTAATTATAATAATCGTTTTAATTACCCGACCTCGGATGATCATCCGATTAATCCTACGCAAACGATATCTCGTCGCGGCTCGCGTTCTCAGACAAGCAACGTCTCCTCACTCCTAAGCGCGGTCAGCGTTAGCCGCGATCCCAACGCTAAAGTGGCAGATATAATGAGAATTTCAGGCGTAAGACTTAAGCTTTAAGCCTTGAGCCGAAAGAAATCGAGCGATCACGGTCGAGTGTGAGAAGAATAACCAATTGTGATTGGCGAACTTCTTACAGCTTAAGGATTCAAGATTCAATCTTATTCCTGAATCGTCATTGTACACGCTTTAATGGACATTCTACAATTGGTGTTTTCAACCTTAAGAAATCGACCAGTCACAGTTGATTCAGTCTCTTCGCATTCGACTGTGATTGGTGAATTTCTCAAAGCCTGAGGCTCAAAATACCCGTTGCTTAAAATGCCCGTAAAGCGCGACCGTCTGTTTCTCGCGACGGTCGGGAGACGAGAACGTCGTAATCGCGAATCGTCCGATCATCTCATTCCCCGCTCGTCGATCGATATTCCCGTCTCTGAATCAGCGTGATCGATCGCTCTTGCGAGCGACTTCAACGCTGAATACGACGGAGCCGAGGAGGAAAACTCCCGCGCTCCCTGCTGCGTTTGCGTCACTATGATGCCGATAAGAACCTCGCGCGTGACTCACGTTAGACGCGCCTAACTATAACGCTTAGAACAGTCCCGCACGATTGCGCAACCGTGTGTCGAGTACGAATACGGAACGTGCTCGCGTGAATGCATGAGTGTGTGTGTGTGTGTGTTTGTTGCGTGCCTGTGTCCATACGTACGTCCGTATACGCACTTCCGGCCGTACGAGTGTAAACGAGCTTAATCATATCTCGGCTTGGTCGCACGACCACGCACTCGTCGTCGTCGCGCGCTCGCTCGCTCGCCGGAGAGAGCCGAGTTGTGTCATGGTGGCCTTAAACGAAACTAAAAGGTCGTTTACAATGGAAATATACGGGAAAAAATAGTCTCGAATGAATGATAGGTATTCCGCATAGACAAACAAGAACGTCGTAATATCGCTTGCTTATGTATAAGAATATCTATTCTTGATTTAGAACTACTTCCCTTTCTTTGTAACGACACTGTCGGAGTACGGAGTAGGAGAGTTTCTTTTTTTTCGGAATAAAGCGTTACACCGGAAGTGAGTAAATTGGATCGTTCCTACTCCTTATTCTCTGCTGCCTTATCGCTAACCAATATTTTACTTCTTACTTATTATTACTGCTTATTTCCAATGTAGACAGTCCTTGATTTCCTACTCCGACAGTCTCACTATCTCCATTGTGGACGGCCCTTAACGTGAGCAAAGCGGCGAGATTTCGGGTATTTCACCGCTTTGCTCACTTCGGCTGCGCTGAACCTCGCGCGAGAAGGTGTATATATATCGAGCTTTAATGAAGCTTCGAAGAGAATTGAGCGGCTTCAAGCTCACTAATGACTTCCAGCCATTCGCGTGTAGATGACGACCACCGATTACCCGGCTAATCTGCTATCTTGACAGCTTGACGTATCACATCGTATCACTTTGTATCATACTTTGCGCCCGGACGTCACGAATAACTCAAAATTATTAGCGAACTTTGGCCTGGTAGTCGAGGCTTGACTGAAGCTCGACGTATGAGCGCGATCGAGGTGATCATGACGGCGAATCGATAGCGCGATAATCGATATTTCCTCATAATCGTATATATGAAAGCCGTCGAATAAATAATTGACTTCTTTACCGTAATGAAACATGCTGTGAATCTGATAGTACTGCGACATTATAATACAACGTTGTACGACCTATCTGTTTCGACAGCGAGAATTCGTGATATCCACCATGACCGATAATGAACAATTAATACGATGTTGGAATCTTATCACCGATACCGCGAGGTATCACGTGACGTAACATGATGTCGCGACGCTACGGATCACTCTTATGGCGATTCGTTATCGCTTCCCCTCGAGAGGACAATTATTAATCGCTGATTGATTAACGACGGACGATGAACAAATCAACGATCGATGTGGGACACGCTATGCTACAATATGCCACGTATTGTGACTTAATATCGGACTCGCCACCGAAGCGTACGCGTCGCGCCGCAGATCGCGTTCGTAATCACCCCGATCGCTCCTCGATCTCTCTTCCTCTCCCACGATCTCTTTCTCTCTCTCTCTCTCTTTTTCTCTCACCAAACACCGAAACACTCTCCGTTTCGCGCGTCATTGTCCGACGATAGTCCGAAATCACTGTTCTATCCGCGTCGGGTGGACTCCCGGCGGTCACCCAACGCGCGTGTCTTCTTCAGGGCGTCAGCTGTTAGAGAGGAGGGGGGGGG
>NW_014554681.1:360330-365461 GCF_001313825.1 Dinoponera quadriceps | reverse complement strand
GGGGGGGGGGGGGGGGATTCAGGACTACCGTTTGTGGCTGCCCTTGCTCCTGGGGCTGTCGGAGGCCGCGTCGTTCGGCTCCCGCCTCGGCCGCAGTATGAAGTTGAGGTTGTGCGCGGTATTTACAGCGTAATAGACGTTGGCCGAGTTGGGCAGCACCATCTCCCGGTCGGGCAACACCTGGGCCAGGGTGTACTGGTCGGGGCTGCCCTCGAGGCCGAGTTTCAGCATCGCGTTGCGGACCACCTGAGGCGTGCGCTCGTTGTTCGACAGCATTATCGACTTGTACAGCACGACGCCGTCCGTCTCCACGTTGTCGCTCTCCATGGTGACCTTGATGATGTAGAAGTCCGGCGAGCTCTTGTGCGAGTGGCTGGGACTCGACAGGCCGGCGAGGTTGGGCGTGCTGCCGTTGGCAGCGACCGCACCCGCCGATGGCGGTGCCAGTCGCGTCTGATGGTTGCCGCTACCGCCGCCGCCGCCGGAGCTCAAGGACACGTCCAAGGAGGGCAAGGACGAGCTCGAGGACGAGCTGGACATCTGCGAGGGCGAGGTGCGCCGGTCGAGCGAGTTGTGCGGCGAACTCGGCAAAGAATCCAGGTCGCAGTAGAACTGCGAACTGCTGGAGCTGGACGTCGAGGCGATCGAGTCGTTCTTACGGTGTCCTTGGTGACCCTGTTGGATGCAAGTTTCGCACTTCAGTCGATAGTCTCAGGGGTTAGGGTCTTATTTAGTAGCGCACCGCAGGGCGCTCAGCATGTTCGCCCGGTCGCGGTTTAATCGCACGGAGAGAAGTGTTTCGCCGGCACGGCAAACCGTTCGTTGCTGCAGCGACAACGAAGAGATTTGTTACGCGGGGAAAATCATATTGCTGCTGCGGCGAAACGTCGTTGCGACAGCGCTACAAATTATTTAGCATAATTAGCGATCAATACTCTTGACGAATCTTTTTTCTGTCACCACAACGGTAACAAGGAATTCGCTGTGTCAGCAAAGTTTTTCGTCCGTGCGGGGAACCTTTTTCACAGACTGTCTCTATTTTTTTTTTTCTTGCTACGTAACTATGTGAAACAGACCGGATTTGTTTGTGTGAAACAGGAAGAAAAATTCGTCGCTGTCGCACACGTGTGACGCTGATAGCGAACGTGTTAACGTTCCTCGTCCGAAAAATTAGGAACGCGTTAGGTTTCAAGAGACTTAAACAACGTAAAGTTTTTTCATTTTTAAATCGAGGTAGAAAAAACCTTTGAAGCTTTCCGAAGATATTCTTTCAATATCGCGATGATCGGGGGCGAGACGGGACGCTGACCTGCTTCTTTTTCCCGCGGTTGTTGAGGGTGTTGCCCGCTGGCGGTGGTTCAATCTGGCAGCTGAGTTTGTATGCTTCCCGGTCGTCCAATACCAGTACGGAATGGAACCATCGGTCGAACACGGGATCCGTGCTGAAGTTATACGCGTTCGCAGCGCCCTGAAGAAGCCGTATCCTCGCGAGGACCTCGAACTCCTTGCGTCTCTTGTCGAAGTTGATCAGCCCGTCGGCTATCGTGTCCGGTATCGCCGTGTCGATCATCGTCAGGTCAGTCAGGAACGTGCCTAGATACGGTATCGTGCCGTAACTGATGTTCTGAAAGAGCAGGTAGCGATTGTAGAATTGTGGAATTTAAAGGAACCGCGCTAGCTTCGTATTCGTCTGACCTACTTTTTTTTTTTTATAAAAATCTTTCATTATTTCAGACTTCAATATTTAAAAATGTATCTTTTATGTCGCAATATTAAAAGAAAATATTGTTACAAAAGTTATTATTTGATACAACTGCACAATTAATTTCGCAATTCGGCAATGAAGCTCCGAATTTTTCGCTACAACGTTAAACCTTGCAAATTTCAGCGTTAACTAGCCACGTTAATCCGGAGATTTGATATATATTTCGGGCTTTCAATTTTAATTTCAAGATCATCATTTGGTTCGCAGCTATCTATATTTCCAAAGTTCCAGATGCTATTCAACCGGATCAATAATTCACCGCGTAATTTATAAACCGAGTTCCTTCCTTCATTACCTCTTTCAACGCTCTGGGAACTTCCTCGGGACGATTCGACGCAATTTTAACTTCACCTTTCAATTCGACCGTGGTGTATAAAGCAAACCCTCGTAAAGTATCGCGAACAGGAGGCACAGAGTCGCAAACTTACGCCCGCGTGAGTATTCTGCTTCTGAAAGAGCTTCTGCAGATGCCGGTCGCTCCTACCGGCGGTGTCGGCGAACTTGGCGGTGCCCTCTTTGATGAGGAGCTCCCGCTGGGTCCAGGCGTTGTTCTCCTCCGAGAATATCCTCTCGAGCTCGCGGAACAGCTCGTGTTTCTCGCGCGGCATGCACTGCCAGCACTTCTCCAGCCGGTAAACCGGATTGCTCTGCAGGCCGGACACGATCGCCTTCAGGCTGCTGAAGTTCTTGAGCACGCGCAGCTCCTGCGCGATGTCGATCCACGTCTCGAGGATCCGCGCGCGCTCCTGAGACTTCAGCGTCGTGTCCGTCAGGATCGTGGAGATGACGCGCAAGGAAACCGCGTTGAACTGATTCACCGTCGCCAACACCGTCGCGGCGTCGTGGCTCCTCGAGCGGTCCTTCCTGGACCAGACGGCGCCGAGGCACTGGTGGGCGACCAGCTTCTTGAACACCTCCGCGTCCATCCGCGTCAGCTGCTCGGCGAAGTGACGCTGCGGCACCTCCGGGAAGATGTAGCTCGTCCAGTGATCCGACATCGGATCCGGGGAGCCGCGCATGGGTAGCCGACCATTGTCGTAAACCATGCAGGAGTCTGAAAGGAAACGGGGAGTCCAATTATCGCGCGGTAATTAGTTAGGAGAGCTGGACGAGCGGTGTAACAGGACGCAGTGATGATAGAAACGAGAACACGAGATATATAAATCCTTCACGCGCGTGGAACTGCGAGTCACAGGACTGGGTTCTCCTCCGCAAGAGACCGTGTTTTCCGAAGGATTATTCGAGTTTGAGAAACGGGAACGAAAATAGGGCGCAGGGATCACATCTTTCGTGAAATTCCCCGTTTGTTAGATGATACATCTCAGCATCGTTCGCGTAATTCTTCCCTAAGACCGCCTCAGGGAAAAATTACACGATCGATACTCAGAATTGTATTCGAATGATTACAAGAAATGCTCTGGGAATTTCTTTCTTTTTTTTCCCCCCATTATTTTCCTTCACTTTTTTCGAATTTCTCAGTTTTCTCATTCTTCTGCTTTTATTCCGATTTATGTTTTTCAACAGAGAATATCGTATCGTGACATCAGTAAGAGTACACATCGTGGTATTCGAGTGCTGAGCGCAGCAGCTTGAAACGTAAAGTTTCCTCAGGTCACATTTTCTGTTTGCCGTCTGTCGATGCGGGACCACCTCTATTTTTGGGATATTGTGACCGGACGGAGCTCAGTGTGTTTCCACGGGCGAGCCCCGGTGAAAGGTGAGCCCTGGCCCGTTTATACGGCAAGGGAGCGGTGGACCCTCTGAATTTACACGGAAAGCAGATGCCTTTGTGCGACCGGGCTCCGATTGGCCTTTCATCGCGGCCGAAACGCCGAGAAACCCTTTCTGAACCGCCGAACGCTCGATAATTATTCTTCAGCTACTGTTCATGCCGCGATAAATGCATCCTCCGAGTTATTTTGTATCAGCAGACAGCCAGGCAAGACACGTTGTCATTGTCGTCTGTCGTCTTCGTTGTTTCGGCCGTTTCGCGTTGTAGTGACGCATTAAAGTCTGTTCTACTACAACACGTCGTATGTCGCTGTCGAATGCCGGAACGTAGTCGATGGTCCAATAAGGAGAACTCACTTTCGGAAAATAAATTCTCTCATTGGCTGTGTCCCGACATCCGACTCCGGCATATGGCGTATCGTAGAACAGGCCTAAGAAATCCGGTCTTGGAGATATTCGCCGGTTATACAGGGTGGCCCATCCGACGTTATCACCGATGTATTTTTTACGCAATACTTCCGAGAAAATTTCTCAAGCATGGAAATTATCATGAGGCGATGTCCCTCCTCCCTCCCCCCTTCATCCGTCTGGCATTCTGCGTTCATCGATGTTGCGTCTGCAACGTGAATCCCAACGGATGTTTGCTCGCTTATCACGAATCAACGCGCATAATAAACAGTGCGACTCGCGACGAATTCGTTTTGGATTACATAAGTTGAAAACCCGATTGACTTTTCAATGATCACGCGGGCTTTAAAATTTGAAACTTTACTTAAACACAGGATTCCTCTCTAATCAATCCTACTTTGTATGATTAGTAAACGAACAGATTCTATTTAGTCAGAATCGAATCATCCCACATGGTCACATTAATGGACAGATTTTTGTGTTCAAAGTGTAAAATTTTCAAATAAATGCAAAACAAAATCGCAGAATTGGAAGATTTCGAAATAAATCCGCGTTATATATTTCATATATTATTCCACGAGACGCGATATTATCTAAAACATGAAAATTTGTCTTGATCCGGCATGCTTTACTTCGATATCAGATCGAATTTGATTCTCTTCCAAGTGACGGGCTTCGAATTTCCTAACCGACTCCTAAATCCAAATTCGCCTAAATCGACAGACCCTTGAATCCCTCGCGTTCAAACTTTATCGGGGAGACACTTCACGCCTACTCGAATGGAGTGTGCGAGTTGGGGAGCGAGCGATGATTACCTATCTGATCCTCACGTTGAAACCTGTGCAGCCGGTGCCTGGCCTTAAGCTCGAGCTCGGAGCCCAACAGGTGCCGGTGCGTGAAGTCCAAGAGTCTGGTGAGGAGGGGATGGTTGGGGGGCGACTTCCAGTCACCCGGGTAAGCGTCCAACCAGACGTGCAGGGCCTGGACGAGGGTCTTGCGGTGCTGCTCGCAGCCGGTGCTATCGTCCAAGGCGTCGTACCTGGCGAGCAACAGCTCCAACACCTCGCGCGGAGTCGTGAAGGCCCGATACGTCGCCAGGAAGACGTTTATGTACGTTGACTCCAGCTCGCCGTCGTCGTTCGCCAGGCTCTCGACCAGCCGCTGCACCGTGCCGGCTTTCAAGAACCGCACCCTCACCGTCTCCCATTCCAAATGCGAGATCTCGTC
>NW_014554681.1:340161-360289 GCF_001313825.1 Dinoponera quadriceps | reverse complement strand
GGGGGGGGGGGGGGGGAGGGGGTAGGGAGCTCTCAATAACGAGGTTCTTTATCTGTCATAGATGAGGGGAGAAAGAAATTTTTCACGGAAGCTTCTTTGACTGGAAAATGCCCTTCACGATATTCATGGCATCCGTGAGATCGAATCTTTTTCCCTTCTTTGAAATAATCTTCAGAATGATTCTTAATTATCTTTTAACAACGCTCGATTCTATAAGCTCTATCGAAATTATCTTTTTATCACGAAAAATTGTTCAAATTCATCGGGAAGCTACGCGTTTAAAATCTCGGAAGTGAATATTTTACGAGAATTGAATATGAGAGTTGAATTGAATACAGGGACGAATCTCTCATCGGAAATTGTTGAATCCGAACGCAAGATCAAGATTTCCAAATTGAAGATCAAATTCGGAAGTCTGAAAAGGAAAACTGCTCATATCGAGTCGTGTAATATGGCTTACCGAAGCCGAGAGGCTCCTCGTTGGCCGATGGTATCGGACCTTCTTCAGGTACACCGTGTATATGACACCGTCGCCCCTTTCCTCGCCCCATAAACGCCACGTGGGCTGCAAAAGCAAGATCGAGCGTCGAACTTAGTTGTGAGAACGTCCATGCGAGTAGCGCATGCCACTTCGCGATACAATGGAATCGGTAACGAAGTAGTATGCGCCGGGGGATGATTCACGCTCCTAATCTCGAAGGATACGAACTGCTCCCTATCGTGAACCAACAAAGCCAGCCTGACGGATGGATGCGACAATGTAGGACGAAGAAGATACCTCAATCTTCTCTTTGTGCTCTGTGCCAAAATTATTCGTCGCAGCAAATTAACTATTATATTTAACTTTCAATCGCGGAAATCGATTATCGGTATTGTGAGAGTGTATCGCTTCGCATTTTTTAATTTCGAAAGATTTATCGCCGAATCATCCCCTGGCTGCGCTTGTGCATGCTGCTCTAATTACCTTCTCATTCATCAAGCATGCTTTATTATCGTCTTCGATAATTAGGAAAAATCCAAAATCGATTTTTCCCCAATAAATTCCTAAGACATCGTATGATATATCAACATAACATAATTAAAAATATACTTACGTCAAAGAGAAGGTTCTCTTAACACAATCTTAACATATAGAGAATTCTCTAAATATTTCTAAATTCTACAAATTCTCTACATATCTACTAATTATTTAGATACAACAAGATGTTTCCCGAAAGTTTGCATCCAGCTTCGCGAAAATTTCCCGTAGAGTAAACACGTCTCCTCGGTCAAAACTGTAATCGTTCCTTAAATTCAATTTTAGCAAAGGACGATTTAATTCGATGCGCACTTCGCGAAACATCTCTCGCAATTCCATCTAGAAACGACTCAAAGTGAAAACATTGTGCAGGAATCAGGATAAAATGAATCGGGATAAAAAGACAACGTCGAAAGTGCGTCGAAGGCCGCAACGATCGACGCTTGCTCGCGGGGAAACTCCGGCAAAATTGTCATCTAGCTTGCTTGTCGTTTCTTTGTTTAACGAGTGAATCCTTAAACGTCGACTGAGTCACGTCCATGCGTAATGAGCGCACGCGCGTTCACCGGCGCTACGCATTACGTTGTGTACACGTACACGCGAGCGTGTCGCTTATCAGTGACAGTCGATGCCAGCCGGTCTGCAATCAATCCCGGTTTGATAAAGACAAACTTACTCACGCGATGACGTAACGCCGGCGATAAGCTCGGCTGTAAAGGTAGTTACCCTCGCGGAAAAGGTATTTCGCCTTATCACCGCGCGCTCGCGGGGGAACTGCAATTAACGATGTTCATCACGCCGGTGTTTCCGCTCGCCGTGTTAATTTCACCACCAGATCCGATACAGCGGCCGACCCGGATCATAATTAATTTTTGCTAGATTAACGCGCTCGTCTACTCGCTGAATATTATACAGGGTGAGGTAATAATCCCGTTACTAACTTGAAGAATATCTTCGAGAAATCAAAATATTTTGTCAACGATTGGATGAAGGTGAGAAAAGTTTACATTTGCAGAAGACGTTCGAAGTCAGGCCATTGGTACATCAATGCAATTTCTATTAGATGAATTGTTCCCCTACTTTCATATTCCGAAGATATTCGAAATGGTACACAGAAGAAAAGAATACTAGATTCAAGTGAATAATTACTCCAATATTCCTTGGCAAATTTTCCGAAGAAATTATCCAGGTAAAATTTACTTAATCCAAAGAAAAACTTGCTAAGGAGTATTCGAGTAATTAGTTGCTTGAATCTTTTTTCCCTGCAATAATTATCGTCTTACACGCTCTGCGTGCAGATGAAAAACAACTCAGTTCGTGTAAATAAAGGGATTAAACGAAAACTCATAAGCTAAAAATACTCGATATCTCTGTTATCGTAGTCAAAATTTCATCTGAATATTTTCAGCTATTTTTAAATTCAGTTGAGATAATTGAGAACAACTGACCGAATAGAAACCTCCTGTACGAGTCTTTCGGTACAATTGAATTTTCATCCGGTCTCCAGATAATGGATAACAGATAACTCCGGTCTATAAAAAATCACTTATATGAATCGAGAACATTTTCCGTGCATTATTCGAGTATGACATTTTACATCTCTCTCTTCAATTTTCAACATTGAGTATCTCAAAATAGTCGCGCTCGCATTGTTCGAACGACGCGACATTGACTGGTTGGAGATTCGACTGAAATAAAAATTAAATTAAATTAACGCCGGACTGATCAATCACGATGGCGTGTCGATTTAATGCCATTTATTCAACATTAATTAACTCAACAGAATAGCTGATTAAATTCGCGGCTCGCGAATGTGAATTCGATGAAAATAATACGTGAATAATTGACGATGCGCATTTCGCCGTGAAATCGAACGGTTCTACCGTATTTCGGTCGATTTCAAGGATCGACGGGAAGGTACGCGCGCGATATTCGTCGCGCGAATCGCCTTTATTTATCTGACATTGGAATTGCGTAAACAAAGCGGGATGTTTGTCGAAACAGCCATAAGGGGCTTAACCGCCGAGGATCGCGCGACAGACGAGGTATTTGCGTCTGCGACGGTGATTACAACCGAAGCCCTACGCGGACGACGTCGTCCGCCGGAGAAACTAAATCGTTCCGCGGGAAAATCGCGAAAACGGAGAAACACCGCAAGAGCGCTTTCTACTCTCGTATTCGTTATCGAGAACGTATCTCTATTCCCCGGGGATATCGTCAGATACAGCTCGTATCGGATAATCGCACCTTTTATTGTTCTACTTTTGTAATCGTTGCCAGTCTTTTTCTTCTTTAGAACGACTCAGCATGTATGAGTCAAGACGAAGTCTTATCGCGAAAGACAAATTTTCTTATGAAACATGGCTCGTTCATTGTTCAATTATTGGAGAATTTCATTACGAAGTTGAGAACGTTGTTAATTACGACCGTTCCTTCTTACGTGTATCAATTAACTGCAGATTTCATTCTGTTACATAACGGCCTTAATTTCACGTTTTAATAGTCGTGCTTAGACTTCCATTAGTCCTTCTTACTTCTTGTAATATTTGAAAGCCTTGTAATTTTTATCAATTATTTTGCATTTCATTAACTTTCTCCTCTCTCTCTCGTCTTTTCCTAACTTGAATGAAATTATATTACATATCCAATCAGTCCCACGAATTCAGACGTCGGAACAGAAATTCGGCAAATTAATAACTTCAACCCCTAAGTGAGTAAATAATTTTCGACCCCGATCTGTGATAGACGCGAGGATTTCTCCCGGGAAATTGACCGCTCGATATACTCGGGCAGATATAAAGTGATTTAGGACGATGGGCGGAATTTTCTGGGAGAGGAAAATTCCAACGGCAAGAAACAGAGACGGCGCGAGCGAGACCCCGGCTCACCGACTTACTCCCCGGAACGACCGGGGCAATTAGACGCCTGCAGGAGGAACCCGAGCGTGACTCGAGGTCCTCGTACCTGCTCGTCCTTGAGAGCCCGCTTCCCTCGAGTGTCGATTCACCATTGTTCGTAAACAGCGCGAGCAAGCGAACGAGCGTGTGCGAGCTTTCTACGTTCCTTCGTGATTCATGCGCGCGAGGCGACTCGCCGAGTATCTCGCGATCGAGGCCGGTTTGCGACAATCGAGGGATTTCCGGTAATAACGAGTAACGCGAATCCCATAGAGCCATGCGGTATTATTCAATCGTTACGTCGCCAGATATCCCGGAATAATGGCCATTTCGATTTCAATTCGGACGTTTCTCTTCGATTCGTCAAATTTCATTGATAACTCGAGAATGTAGTCGTTCTCTGTGATTCGATTAAAAAGAACTCGAGAATAATATTGAGAGAAAAAAATAATTAATCTCCCGAAAATTATAGTTATTTTTGCCGTCAAATTTTTCGTTTCTAACCAAAATTATAATATCAGCGCACAGAGAAAAATGTTTCTTTGGATTTAGTATATGTGTTTGTTTGACTTGATTTTGTTTAATATAAACAACGTAATTTAATATCAAATATTACTTTATTTAAATAAAAATGTTATTGCTTCATTAGAGTAAGCCATGTTGTTTAATAGAGAAAACATTATTTAGAAAAAATAATGCTTGGTTTTCAATAAAAGAACAATTTATTTCATCATATATTAAATATTATTCCATTGAGACGAAAATAAATTATTTAATTTTATTAATATAAGGCCATTACAAGCCGAGTACAGTAATTACAGTGCCATAGGAATTATAATGTAATTGTGTATATATTTATTTTTCGACAGAGTTATTTTTTCACAAACATGTATATTACCAATTACGGTGCAAGTTGTTTAATATTTTTCCAACATAAAGTTATTTTTTCCAAATAATTTATTACTTGTGATAATCATTGTAATGTTTGGATAAAAATATGAAAGAAATGTGTTTGATAATTGTAAAGATATTTATTGTTTGGAAAGCCGAATAATCCTGTTTGTTGAATCAAACGTTCATTCGTTTGTTCCATTCCAAAACAGACAAGTTTGTCTCAATTAAAGAAATTTTATCAAATTCACAGAAATCCTTTTCTCTGTCTATATATATATAAAACGTTACTAATCGTTATCGTTGTGGTAATATTCATTACAAAAACCTGGCCTCCCTGATTACAATTATTTCACTATACAATTACAGTCACAAATAGCGTGACACAGTTGCCCCAGTGCAGGGATAGACAACAACACAAAGGATCCTTGCTTCTTACCGGCGCGGTCGTCCGTGCATCCGGCTGGTGTTCGCGATTGCGATTATTCCGAAGACGCAGCCGATCTCGATGCGGAGCGACGTCTTGCCGATGGAAAACGTCGACGGTGCGCGGGTTTTCGGCCCGACGCTGCCGAGGTGTACGGCCGCGGCGCGGGACGCATTTGTATTCGCTGAGCTTCGTGCGATCGATCGGGACGAATGTAAAATTCACGAGGACGCCGTCGATGTCGACGTCTCCCGCGGAGAGCCATAAGTAAATTGCTGGCAACATTGTTCGCCATCTCGCCCGTTTCTGGAGCGTCGCGCCCGCGAACGGCGAACGCCCGACGGCGTCGCGGAATCTCGAAAATGTCCCGGGGTCAACGATCCGCCCGCGCCCGAAATACACCCCATTATTCCCATCAAACTCGCGAAACGCCATGAGACCGGCTACGGGCGCGAAACAGCGCGCAGAAACGCGACCGCGTCGTCCTCGGCGACCGCGCTTTCGGGTCCTCGATTCGCGATCGCGATCATTCGAACGACCGCACAAGTATGATGCACGTAATTTTTCATTTAATCGTTCACACTAGTAGCTTAAAAAGTAGCTATATGATTTTAAGCTCTACCATACAGGCTGTTTCAGAGTGTTTCGGGATTGTATCGAAGCGGGAGACTCGCATGAATCTGCATTTATCACATCCCTTTCGTAAATCAATATCGTAAATAAAAGGATTCCTCTATTCCGTAAGATTTTATTATTCTTGCGAAACTTGCGACAAGGACGGCAATCATTCTCGAGAAGTCGCTAAAGTGATTTTCCCGGAAAGATCTCTCGTGTTTTCCCACGGAGAAAAGAAACTCTTCTGTCACGCGGACGATAACCCGATGTAAGTCCCGGCTAATTAAGTCGCGATCGGCGCTCGCGGCATTTTTCCGTGTCACGCAGAAGACGACGATACGCTTCCGATGACACTCTGACCCTGATTACCCGATTAAATAGATGGCGCGCGCGTGTGTGTGTGTGTGCGCGTACGAGACGCTTTCATACGCACACGCGCGCGCGTGCGTACGCCGCTTGATCCGGGAACCAATGCCGCTGCAGTTATCACTCTCAAGGTTTCGGGAGACTGGTAATTGCGGCAATTCGCATACAGAGCGCTACGTACGTGTGGGAAAGCGCAATCCCGCTCGTCATCGTGCATCAGGCTGAACACGACGACGAAAACGGCCGGGGAAGAAGGAGAAGGGACTCGACGCTACTGAACACACTCGTCACAGAAACAATTCTCATCGGCTAATCGCATGCAACTATACACAGGCTGTGTCTCAAAGTGCGATCGTGGAGACGCGACGCGCTGGAAGCCGAGTTTCCCGGTGAAAATCTAATCTCCCCCCTCCCCACCCACCCCCACCCCACCGCGTCGAACTTCGCCGATCAGGCCTCGAATCGACGAGTAAATCCCGGCGAGCCAACAGTTTACCGTAATATTGATCCCCAAAAGTCCCGCGATACCCGCGTTTCCCCGCGACACAGAGACGCGAGATGCGGCGAACGTCGCCTCGAGGAGTTCGTCCGTGAAGCCAAGGGATTTGGCTCAGTCGATAATCCTCGTCGACCGGGACGTTCGCTGGAAGCTTATGTGCGGTGCACTGAAAATGAACGTGGTAATTAGCGCTAAAATTTGGTGAATATTTACCGGCCGAATGATTATGTTTGATTACTGCAATTTCTCCGCCGTGAATATTCGATCACCGCAAGCAAAGAATTTAGTTGCGTACATTGTACATTTAATATACGCACAACTGAATCATAATCCAGTTATGATTCCAGTTATTTAGTTATTCAGTTATCATTGGATTATTCGCAGCCGTCGAATATTTCGGTCGGCAAATGTTCGCCAAATTTTAGTGCCTATTAAGCCAAATCCCTTTTTCAACGTACCGTCCGAATACGAGTATATTGAGGTACACCCTGCGTTACGAGACACGGTGACGCGAAACGATGGCACTCAGCGGCGAGAGCGCTCGCAAATCAAAAGAGACGCGGGCACCCGACAACAGCAACAAACCAAACTGAATCGAGAGCCGATCTTATCGCGTTCGATACGCGCTATCGTAATCTCGCGGGATCGATTGCTCGCGGACGATCTCGCTCATTCGAGGTGCGCGAGCCGGCGAAAATCACACGGGAAGAAAAGCGGGACAAGACACACAGGCCACTATGAAAGCGAACGGACACACACACCACCGTCCGCCGCTTGTGTTTGTCTCTTTACCTGTTGCACGTACCACTGGGTGGAGCTCTGGCTCTTCCGGTGGCCGCTGGGCTTGCAAGGGGCGCAGAGCAGCAAGGGGGTCAGTTTGTTCACCCCCTTGACGGGGGCAGCGCCGGTCGCCGCCGGCGTGGGCGACGCTGCTGGGCTCAGCCCGTCATCCCCCCCCAACACCGGCCACAGCATCCACGTGTGGATCCACGTCCGTCCGCAGCTGCCCTTCCCCCTCTTCTCCCTCTTCGCCCCCTTCCGAACCCGAAATCCTGCTCGCTGCGCCCTCAGAGTAGCTCTTTCTTCGCGAAGTCCTTCTCTCTCTCTCTCTCTCTCTCTCTTTGTCGATTTATTTATTTTTTTTTGTTTTCTTCTTCCTTTTCTTTTTCTTCACTCGTTCATATTCTTCCTCTTCGTCCGTTCTTCTTTCGCTCCTTCCGCTTCTCCTGCCCGTCCACCCCTTGATCGGTCCTCGGCGCCGTTCCTCCGGCGTCTTCCTTCCGGAACCACCAATACGTCAAGCTGTCGCCACGCGGGTCGCCGGCGAACTAAATCGTCGACGTCGCGTCACGCCTCGACGATGACGATGACGACGCTCGCGCGCGATCGCCGCGAGCTCCAGGAGCGTATCATCGCAGGCCGGTGCGTGTCTCGGACGTTCGTCGGCAGCTGCGGCTGAAGTTTCAAGCAAGTCCGTTGAAGAAGGGTGGTTTCGACGGCTGTCGGCTCGCGGAGAGTCACCTCGTCATTACCGCGCGAGTACACGAGTTGAAATTCTCACCCCCCCCACCCCCTCTCTACCCCCGCACGGCTTTCTTTGACGTAATCGCGGAGAAAACGCGCGTTATACTTCTGTTTTTATATAAATTATTTATTCTCCGGTTTGTAGAAATTTAAATTCGGCTTCAGATATTTAATACTTCGTGATCGCGTATCTATTTATGCCTAAACGAATCTCGAAGAAGTTTGTTCATTTTGAATCTCTGCACGGAAAAATTTAGTCTTAAATCGATGATAGATATTCTGATATATAAACGAGAATATTATAATCTTCTTAAAAGATTTTTACTAAGATTGGATTGAATTTGTATTAATGCAAGTGTCACTCGCACTCAAGACTAAAAATCTTCTAAGAATACCATAATATTCTTGCTTATATATGTGAAAATATCTATTATCGATTTAAGACTATTTTTTTCTGTGTGAACATTCGGATGTTTTTACGATTATTTAGAAATACATCTAAATTTGTATAAATCGTTCATCCCTCCACTTATATGAATCCAGATTTCTCCCTGAATATCGACGCGGTAATTCGAACGCTTAGAACAAATGTCGAACTTTTTCAGATCAATCTCCAAGTTAAAAAGTTAATTTTCCAAGTCAGCGATCGATCGGGCGTTCATATCGCGCCGATCATCACCCGCATATGCGATGTTTGCGCCACCGGGGACAGAGAAGCGCAGCGACACGCAGCTCATGCTTGTCCGCCATTAATCATTCTTGCACCTGACTTACGGCGATACAAAGAAAACAAACCGGCGAACCCTGCTGAACTTTATTTCGGGCGGCTGTAGTCAAAGGAGAGAGACGCCTCCGTCCGTCGCGCTCCAATGGGTCGATAATTAATTACGAAAGGTCGAAGGTGAGGTGCGTGTTTGTACTTCCGGTATGCACGCATATCGTGGGCACTCACGTGGGCGAGGCAACCCCGTCGTGCGCGAGTACTGCACGATATCGCGGAGAGACTTCTTGACTTCGCCGCACCACCCCTTTTCTCTTCCGAAGTTAAAGCCTAACGCGCAAACGACGCGCCATTGGAAGCTAAGTGGCGCGTTAAAAAGCTAAGCAAAAACGAAGTAATACGTGAAGCGTGAATAAGAGAAGCAACTCTGCTCAATTTTTAATTTTACGTCGTAAGCGTCCGCTTGAACAGCCAAAATGGTCGATTGGCGAAGAAATAATAAAATATGTCACGAAAACAATATTAATACTGATATAATAATAATAATAATTGATTCTTTGACCGCAGTTCTCTCATTTCTAGTTTTTTAAATTTAATATAATGTTCACTTTCATTACATTATATATAATATTATGTTTATCTTTTTTCTGTATTTTATATTATATCTGTATTTTATATTTTTCTGTATTTTATAACTTCGAACTTTTTTTTTTATTTGCACATATCTATGTTTATATAGTTGGCCATTCAGTCCTTGTTCTTTTCATTACTTATTCTGTTAAGTCACTTATTGTTACAAATATTATTTAGTATTATTATTATCATTTATTTACTTTAGCTAGACATGTTGCTTTTATTGTAAACAGCCAAGGGAAGCTTTCCCGTTAATAAATAAATAAACATTAAATATATATCACTGATATAATTCGCACAGAAAAGCGTGCAAATTTCGTTTTATGATCTTTAATTACGTACGTAAATACAATCGGCTGCAACGGAAGTAATTATTTTCATTTGCCCTTTGTTTTTGCTTGGCAGTAATTATGTTTATCGCGATGAATGAAATATATATATATATATATATATATTTTTTTTTTTACACAAATGCGAGCAAATTTCATTTGCATCGCGGCCGAAACATTTACGCAACCACTCGCACTTCGAGTGTCTCTCTCTCGTGCAGCGTGAAAACTGCTGGTTCACCTCGGCGGCGAATCGACGTGCTAACGAGGATTTAAATGCATTCAGAGGTCCGCGAGGTCCACGTGAAAAACGTGACGCGTGACGTTCTTCTTCTTCTTCTTCTCGACTCAATGCGACCGTTAACGCGCCTTAATTGTCAACTCGTTACGTGTCGTCGCGTTTATTCTACTAATGGACAATAATCTCCCGCGAATTGACCGCTCTGCAACTGCGGAGGAGCGATACGTCTCGCACCGGTCTGATGTTCCGGTGAGAAACGACGAGCCAGTCGATACGACATGACATGAAAAACCGTTTTTATCTCGTCGGGAAACGGTTTTGAAATATTTCCAGAGCAATGTAGCGGATATCGTGTCTCGACGAACGGTTAGCTCTGCATTTGTCATTTTCACTTATTTCTCATCACTCGTCTCTGCGAAATCCCCGAAAAATCACAGGGAACAATTGTATTTTAGTATAATTCTTTTATCATTTTTATCGTCCCGGTGTTTCTCGTTTTCGCGCATTCGCGTCTACCCTTCCCACCGACATATCCGACTCGCGTGTATTTTTGATTCGCGATACGCCGAGACTATTATCCCCGAAGGATATTATCCAGATATCTTCGCTCTCGAAATATCCGCCGGCGTATTTTCGCTCTCGGGGAAAAAATTTCCCAGAACTCCCCTGGAATAGAATCCTCCTCTAAAAAAAAGCCCGGCTTTTCCCGGAATATTCCTCGAGCGTGCTCGGAATATCCTGACACGATATTCTAACTCTCTTTCTCCCTCTCTCTACTCTCTTTACTCGATTCTCTCTTTCTCTCTCTCTCTCTCTCTCTCTCTCTCTCTCTCGCTGCCTCTTTAAAAATTACACTAAGTCCTTATCTACAATCTTGCTTTAAAACGTAAGCAAATTGACCAATTACAGTCCCGTATAAGAATAATCGACCGTGATTGGTCAATTTGCTTTCGGCTTACATCATGAAGCAAGGTTGTAGACAAGGGTTAGTATCCTCGAAAAGTACCATCTCCCTCTTTGCCGCTCTCTGCGCTAACGAAGAGCGAGCTGCTGATTTTCGGCGTTGTTTGCTCGCGAAACGAGGGGGAGGAGAGGAGAATCAGTAGTGAAAACATACCGGACTGATTGACTTGCTCCTTTATCTCTCTGTTTTCGTCTCTGTTCCCTTCTTTTCTTTATGAAAGTGATCCGATTATCTCTAGTGATTGGATTTTCCGCGGACGTCAGCAGAGGCCGATCGTGCGATGGCCCTACGCGGGCGGCGTGCAAATACGATTGAGTAGGATACAGAGGACGATAAAAGTGTCGATGCCCGTCGACGCCTCGTTCCGATAAAACGAACGCCCCGTCGTGTCGCGACATGACACGAGAGCCGGACGGGCGTATGTCCACGACCTTCACCCCGACCAACGGGAAGCGACATTATCACGTAAAGGCGCGGGCGGTAAGCGCCCTACGATGTTATCGCGTCCAATTTCTTCGTTAAAAGGCGGCCGTTTTGCCAACAATTTACCTTAAATCGAATTATCCTCGGCGCAATCGTCTCCGGGCGAGAAGCATTAATCTTACTCGAGTCGGACCGACGTTGTTGCAATTACCGTTGAGTGAAAGATGACCCGTGACACTAATTCTCTCTCTCTCTCTCTCTCTCTCTCTCTCTCTCTCTCTCTCTCTTTTTCTCATTCAAATATCCCTCGTCTGCAAAATCATCCGGGATGATCTTGCCGAAGATCTCTCGGGAAATCTGAATTTGAGAGTGATAAGGATTCTCAATCAAGTGGAACAGTGACAAAGCTCTCGACAATTGCTCTGTCATAGCTTCGCTTAACTAAGAAGAATCTAGATTTCTCTCTCCCAAATTTAGATCTCTATTTAAAAGATTAACAAAATCTAAATTTTATTCTTCCAATCTTATTAAAAATTTTTCCAAGTCAAATCATTGTTCTTCATATAAATTTTGCGCAGTCTGAGTTACTTTACTATGCAACCTGTGTCTTATTTATCCCATGATTATCAGCCGTTACAACGCGAGATGAACAATTGTATCTTTGAGGCACAGGACAATCACAGATTCGTTATTCTTTCATAAATTAATTAATGTCGAGCTAGATTTTCCTAATATTCCAGGGCTTCTTGAATTCCTAATTAAGTGCCTTAAACGATATCCGCCTTTTTATATTTCGTATTATCAAACATTATATGAATGGGTTTCAACCCATTAGTCATCTGAGCATGCTAGCTAATGAATTTCCCAATTGCATCGATTTCTTTAATATGCCTCGAAGTATGCTCAGAAGCAAATTAAATCCGCTGTTCATAGAAACGTAGATCTTTTTCTTGTCGTCGTCACTTTACGTATCTTTGTTCTTATTATGCTCTTTTTTTTATATAAAAAAGGGAACTTTTCCCGTTCATGTTCTCTATAAATAAATAAAAAAATAAATAAATCTCGCTGCAAATGGTCACAGCATCTCGGGATGATCACGAAAAATAAATTGTATTCTCGGGATTTCATTCCTCGCGGTGGCATTGATCCGATACAACAACCGTGTTGCTCCTCTTACCGCGATATCGCGGAAAGGAACGAGAGCGTCTTCGACGGAGGTCGAATCGGAGATGCTGGGCGGCGAGATCCGCAAATTGGATGAGGGAGCTCGGTTCCCCGTGTATCGATCTTCGATTGGAAATCGCGTTTTTCCGCTCCTGATAACGAAGAGAACGATATACGCGCGCGCGAACCCGCACGATTCTCTCCGGGATTTCGCGTCTCCGTCGGCATGACGCATTCTCGAGAAAAGGAGCACACACGAGCGGAATGCGTTATGCAACGCAGGTATTGTCCGTGAAGAGAGGCCGCAGGAAAAAGCAGCGGCTCGTCGCTCCGTAGGAAGGAAGCGCTCCTCACTCTCTCGAGTTGAATCAATGAAAATGTCACCAATTGTATCAGCGAAACAGTATTCTACTGATAACCAGTGAATATTCATTGATTTTTAGCGAAAACGGCTTCCACGGCTCTTTCGTCTAACACCTCACCGATTTTGGCCAGTGAAAGATGCCATGGATAATATTTAAAAAATAAGATTAGGATAACAAAAAAGAAGTGACAAATAATATCTTTTTTTACTGTTTCTGCGGTTAGATTCCTCCGGAAACAACTGCTGCTATTAACAGACTTTCGCAGCGAAATTTTGCCGATTTGCTATATTTATATCTATGATTATTAGTGACTATCGACTGCTTTTCAGACGGATAACGCACGATTGTAATTTAGAGAACAAGCCGGCGCGCTTCTCGTGTCGCTCGCGGTGACTTCAACGACGCCGATGCAAACCCTTCACTTGCGCCAGGAAGCGATCCAAATCTCCTCTCGTTATCCGCCCGCCACGGCTTTAAATTCGCCATTCTTGACAATCGCGTTGTCCCTTTATGCTCCCGGAAATACGTGGACCGCAAACTGTCCCGCAGGTTACGCGCGATCGATTCGTTGCCGCCCATGTATGCGGTAAATTCTCTTTCTCTCTCTCTCTCTCTCTCTCTCTCTCTTTTATAAACGTTTGTTGAACTTTTGTCCCACACAAATAATGATTCTTGTTTCTGCGGTGACAGATATTTTTTTTTCAGGAGTGCAAATGTCGCAGGGTAAAATATTGCATTTGATATCCGCGGCAACGCGAAGCGAAGAGAGACACAAGGACGAATATTATCCAATTTTTCTCGTGTACATTCTCCATTTTATTTAATTTATTAGCGAGGTGGGCGTTGTTTGTTCGATTATTGCTCGGGGCTTGCAAATTGTTTTTAGATTAACGATATTGTCGATGAAAGGAAAACAGCGATTAAGAGGATTTTTTTTTCGCGGTGACGGATATTTTCCACGGGATTAAAAATGAGAGCAGCGCGCTTGCGATTGATATTCGCGGTTACAAAGGGATGTAAATGCAAATATCGCGTTCGATATCGCTCGAGATTACTCGGCATTTTTAGTAACAGAGAAATACGATGAATTACGGAGGAATTATTAAATTTTACATTTTTAATTTACCTTGTCTTGCATATTTTATTTAGTTTGAAAACGGATTTTCCCGGCTTTCTCTCGAAAAGGAGCCGAAGACACCGCGAAGTTGAAAAACTCGGTTTATCCGAGTCTTTAAAACTATAATATCTTCAACTTCGCTTAGTTATTTAGAAAGAGGGATATCGTCATTTATTTATTTATTTTTGTAATATTATTCACGACTCTCGAATTATTTTCGAATTGGCGGCGTACCCGGCGAAAGCGAACGGTGGCAACGCGGAACGTGAGGCTTGCAGTCAGCACCACGGTGGAGAAAAAAAAAGAAACACGCCAGCGGATTATGGGAAACGAGTGCCCACAGCTAATGGGTTACTCGGTTAGTCATTCATTACGTTGGTACGCTCGGCCAGCGCACGTGCGCGCTCACCTACGTGGCGCGTGTTTGTGTGCGTTCGCACGACTCAACAATAACTGGTTAGAGTCTTTCAAGGTGCTTTTGCAAGCAAACCTAATATTACTCTCCAGTTGAAACGCATTCTTATCAAGTGATTTTCCACCTCGGCATTATTCGCCGACCTTACCCAACCCGCAGGAAGGTGCCCGTGCAAATTTCACGAGGCACTCGCGGCGCAGGCTCGCGTTACGCGTAAAAACGATCCACGAACTACGGGATCGTTAAAGCGTGGTACGAGGAAGGGTGAGCGAGAGAGCGATAAAGAGAGAAAGAGAGAGGGAAAGAGAGAGAGAGAGAGAGAGAGAGAGATCTCGGGGCGAAATCTAAAACGGAAGTGATATCCGAAACGATTACACGATGGCCGGCTGGTAGAACAACCGCGTGCCCGAATCCGAGAGTGCGACGAGCATTCCGACCGTAATGCATGCAGTCCATTGCGCGCATTCTACGCGACACGCACCGAAGATTTGATGTTTAATCGAAAAAAAAAAAGAGAAGGAAATCGCGAACGTGCAAGAGTCGTAAAATTGCCAGTAAAATTGGCGGACAGGTCGTCAAATCGTATCCAAGGCCGATTGTGCAATTCGAATTTCTCGACGATATTTCGTTTGTTATTTATGACGTGCAAGGCGACCGCGAAGAATTCAACATGAGATAAATTCGAGATAAATTCTTCGGAGATGAATTCGCTCGCTAAGAAAAAGATTCAGCCGGAATTCTCGTTTTCGATCTCATCGTGTTCGCGTTTGTTGGCAAATGTCACCGACTTATTTTTATTAATTATACGCGAGATGTTTTATAAAATTATTGTTCCAATTGTCCGAGCATCGTTATCAGTTTCCGCGTAATTTTTATCGCCGGCAAATTCCGGCTTGCCAGGCCAATCGCGTCGCGTTTAATTCTGAATGAAGGTTCCCAGCCGATATACGGCGGTAGTAAAGTACAGTGCACTGCGAAGTACAGGAAGTAAACAGCGGCGTTAACGTTCCCCTCATTATTAATAAAAGGTGGACTATCGACTTGTCCGAGAACGGGGAGTAATTCTCGATTACAAAGAAATGACTCGTTACGTATTTTTCCGAAGAAAAAGCAACTACGGCTTTTACACACGGTTTCGTTGAATTTTATGAATCATTGTGCAACCGGATCGATCGCGAGCGACGCGCATTCCAGCCCATATTGGAAACAACAAAACCAAGTTGTATGAAAATATGGAAGTTTCGATCACAAAACGGTAAACTAATGATATATATCGATACGCTACTTAAATCGTTGTTAAAATTCGTTGTGATTTTAAAATTAAATAAATAAATAAGTAATTTTGAGTAATCTTTATGACACAATATTCTTACATAAGCAATCCCTGAGTGTTATAATCGTAAGAAGGAAAAATAGAAAAGAAATCTACGTGACGAGAAATTTAAATGCTTTTAAATATCAAGTCATTATTTTCTAGTTAATTAAAATTAAATTAAGCAAAGCAACATTCAATTAGATTCGAATGAAATGAAATTAACTAAAGCAACATTCAATTAGGCTCGAGTAAAATTAGGTTCAAGTTAATGAAATTTGAATTAATTAAAGCAACATTAAATCAGATTCAAGTAAAATTATTTTTCATTTCACGTGAAATTAAATCTCGAGCAAAATGAAAATTCTGTAGAATCCTCATATAATATTACTCATATGCTCTCCGCGAGAGAATCAACACGCCGATTGAGGAAACAACACACCGTTCACGTGATTTCCGCGTCTCCCTCAACACCTTATTCTCCGTCGCGTTCGCTTAGGTATCCTCCAGTTTTCAATTACGAATTTATTATACGATCACGCCCGATGATCTCAGCGTTAATCACTCGATCATCGACGACAACGAAGTGACTCTTACGAGCAGCCGGCCGACCGGGACACCTGCTTTCCGGATTTTTACCTGTCGATTCGACCCCGGCCTCGGCCAGGCGGCTCGAGCGTGCTCCGGATCACCTGGCGAGATCACGAAACAAATGAATGGCCGGACACACCGCGTGCATATACGCACACGCACACACGTGTATACACAATCGGAGAAAATCGGGAATGACCGCACGGTTCGCCGTCCCGACGCCGACTGACGCTAACCCACGGCTGTTGCAGTCGCATCGGCTGAGCGTAGCCGAATGCACTGACCACGCCGCCACGCTATCGTCGCGACACGCTCAGGAACGTATCGTCCGTATCGAGCGCCGAGGGTGGAAAACGGCGTTTCGCGTCACGGAAATCGACCTACGCGCGCTCGAACTTATCCCCTATCCCCGGAGAACGCGAAAAACGGGAGTAATGCCGACTGTGCGTGACTCAAGATCAGTTTGCCATTCGTCAGTTTGACGAATTACGATGTAGAAATGAGTAATTACGACATTATTTAATTGCCAAAGATTAATCCTTTGCGCCGGCAGTTACCTGCATTTCCATCTAGTCAGTTCGTAGAAATTTCGTTTCTTCGTGACATTGTATCGCAGTTTGCCTTCATGTCGGCTATTTCAGCATCCAGTTAATGCAAAAACACATTTTTAACGATATTTGCTTATAGTATATTAGTATAATAGTATTAATGCGTCAGTATATTATTTAATATTATTATATAATTATGTGCCATTAAATAATTATATCCGAAATAATTTACATTTTAACCCCTTAACTTGTACGCTCGAGTTAATTCGAGCGCGCTAAACAGGCCAAACTGTGCACACTCGAGATAATTCGAGCGGCGTTGTATTTTATGCTGCTATAATTTTTCACGCTCGAATATAATCGAGAATTGAAAATAACAATGTGAAAGCAAAGAAAAAAAATTTTTTTACATAAAAAAAATTGATTTTTTTGGCCGGTTTTTTTTTCAAAAAAACTGTGCGTTAAGGAGTTAATTACGTTGTAAAGTTCTAACTACTAAGAAACGAGATACTAAATCGTGAAAATAATATACACTATAATACTGGTAATATTAATAATATTATATTAATAATACTAGTAATATTAATGAAGCTAAAATTAACATGGCACTGATGTTAAACAAGAAGCTGGCTTGTATTATTGTCTGGAACGGAACGCGAGGTAGACTATGTAGGACCATAAAGGACTAAAATATCCGACGGTCGCTGGGCGGCACGTGACAAACGCACACCCGCATGACCGCCTGCCAGCCCCGGCGAGGATCTGTCGGCCACGCTTTCTACACGCGGTCTTGGACACGTGCGGCGGTCTTCCACGATGGATGGCCTCAAGGCTACGGATCGTGTCGCGCAAATTTGATTCGTCACGCTGAATGCCGAGCGCATCGCGTGCGGTATCGAGACGACACTCTTCGCGAGATCCTCTCGCTCAACCGCGGCTCTCCGCGTTGAATTCGATGATTTTTCCCTCAGTCGTCGTTTGCTCCCGAAAATCTTATGTTAGCTTAGCTTTCGTTATCGGCCGTTGGCACACTTAAGGCCCAGCGTACATAATAATATATATTAGTTGTACTTCTCGATGGCTAATTTTATTCGGACAAGAAATGTCATTAAAAATGTCCTTTAAAATGACCTCATAAATTAGAACATTTTATTCCAATAGGATCGATATGGGAGCTTTAAAGGGTTAAAAGCGGCTTGATGAAAATCGCTGCCTCGGAGCACCTAGCTTGCGTATGATTATCGAGACGGACGGGGGTTGCTTTTCCATGCGAGAGCAGACTCGTGTATCCCCGTGGAACAACCTGAGTCATCAAAAGTTCTCCCCGTGTACACTCGTCGGCCGCCGACGGCGAGGAAGGGTCGCCGACATTGTGAACGCGCCGGAATAACCCTCGAACCGTCGGCGTGAAATTAAACCGCGGGGAGCGATAGCCAGATGCGACTACCAGCTGCTTCCTTCAGTGTAAAACTGATGAAGGTGTGCGGGGAGAGGCGCGATTGTCTCGGCGCGAGTTTCTGTAATATCTCTCCTCCGCAGTAATAACTGTAATTTTCTCTTACGACAATTTGATAACAGACGACACTCTGATTTTACCCGATGACGAGCGCATTTTAATTCGAGGGTGGGTTTTTAAGAATTTTGTTTAATTAAATGGTTTATTCTATTTTTTTTTTCTGAGTAGGAGAACACTTCTGGATGATTGCAATCCCATTCTCATTTTCATAAACTGATTCTCGCTTTTGGTATTCGACATAATTATCAGTTGGAGACCATTCGATAACTACGTCGCACTATGAGGGGAAAAGGGATCTATTGACTTGCGTGACGGTCTATGATTGCAGGAAAGGAAGAAGCAAAGTCTGTGGAACGTCACGTTAGATAACATTATTTGTAAATATGGATGTGCGTGGTTATTCACTTCGTTCGTGATACATTTGTGATACATTCAGTTACATTTGGTGAAAATTCTTAAATTTTGTCATAGTTTTGTGTTTTGTTAACAATCGAAATGTAAATTTTTTAATATTCATCCTGTGAAAAACACATTTTTTACTAGTCAAACCTTTATAAAATAAAATCATTAATTCGATGTTATATGCCGAAAAATTATTTATATTTTAGAAAGATAGTAGCGTGCAGTATTTATTATCCGCAATATGTTTAGAGGCTATTTTTTCATTCTTGTTGATTTTCTATGGCTCTCAAATCTCGCGTGCGCTCCTCTCTTTTGTGTTTTCATGCGCTCACTGTTTCTCGAAAAACAGCGTTAGATAGAGCAGCGCTAGCGATCGTAGCGCTTCTCATAGTTTAAGTTAGTCTGAGCTCTCGACTCGCAGCGTCTCGTCACATAGGCTGAGAATCCTTGTACGATATTCTTCTGTATCCAGACTCCGTTGTGTCTCAATATAATTATATCCTTGCTCTAAGTGTGTCGAACCACTGTAATATCTCAATAATTCTATGTGCCCGCAGGAAAGGGGTTAATTCCACATGTCATGTAATATTGGGAAGGGGTAAATACTCGGTGACGAAATTGTGACGAAGGAGAGGGGGGAGTGAAGGATACCCGCATTTAGCATGACGTAATTGTTGAATGGCCTCTTGTCTAAATTGTTATTTTACTCCGAAGGCTAGACGATAGCGATTCTCATCTCCGCTCTTAGCGGAGGTGACTCGTACGCGTCATTCGATCGTCATGAAGTATCTCAGTCGTACAAACGTAGGCAGTCGTAGATACCGCGGCGAGGCGCGCTCGGTACTGAACTTGAACTGATAACGTCGCAGGTAATAGCGATCGTCGAGTTCCTCTTTTGTCGTTTGTTATCCGGCGACATGACGCGCTCGTCGTGACGCACTCGTGACGCGCGAAATACCGCGTCGGCGGTGCATCGGCGGTTGTTACGTCATCACGGACGTCATCCTTACCTCGTGTTTGCGGTGCCCGTGGGACGGCACGAGTAGGTCGATACACACGCGTGGAAACCCCCTTAATTTAGAAGTTACACACCATAACTGCGCTAATTCGAACCGGTTGCTGCGAAACGGACACGTGGAAACTTTTGTGG